>NC_084623.1:22125745-22335745 GCF_033978795.1 Nerophis ophidion | reverse complement strand
TGCGGTGGACACTTGTGTTTTTTACCAAACAATTATGGAAGTTGCAACTCTGACCAAAACCCAAATGTTCACTGCAGAGGACGACGGCTTCCATGGGGCCATAAAGCAGGGATGTCAAACATGCGGCCCGCAGGCCGGACCAGGCCCTCGGACAGGAGCAATCTGGCCCGCGAGGTGAGCTGCATTTTTAACTTAAAGAAACTGTTTTTATAAATGTGTCCACTGGATGTTGCAATAGCAATTCTGTTAGGCAAGCAAATAGTTTATACCGTTGCGAGCAAGTACATGAGACACTACACATTGATATAGTTATGTGGAAATGATTGTGTTCTGTGCAAATTTAAATAAAGTGAACAGAGAAAATGACAAACGAGGTAGTTAATACATAAGAGTTTTTAATTATGCTTTATGGACTGTGACTTAAAGTTTAATTAATTATTAGATTCACTGAAATTAAGTCTAAATTCATTGTGTTCGTCATTGTGTTTTTAAAGCCGCATCAATTTTTTCCTCAGAATTTTCAACAAAATGTTTCGTAAAGTATTTTGTATTTCTATAGTGTTTTGTATATTGTACAGGATTGCTTATTATTTTTATTGGATAGTAGTCTGTTTATTTCAGCCTGTTTTTTTTCCCCCTTTATTACCTCTTGTGTTAATTATTTCACCCCATATTTGTTCCCACTACTGCACCTTAAGTTGGAGTCTTTAATCCCGTTATATGCAAACATAATGACAATAAAGTCCATTCTATACTATTCTATTCTATTCTTCTAAAGATGATTATATGTGATATATTAAAACAAAGGAAACAATCTGAAGTTATCGTAGTTGTATTTTTAAGTTATTATGCCATGATTTTACCCGTCCGGCCCACGTAGGAATAGATGGTTCTCCATACGGCCCCTGAGCTAAGATGAGTTTGACACCCCTGCCATAAAGGTACAGCATCATCAATAAACACATTTTCAAAGTTTATTCATGTCAGCAAATACAACAAAAACACGTAAAAAAAAAATAGTATTATCAAAATTAGAAAAATGTGCGTGATTTTCTAGAGAAAACCTAGTATCTGTAAAATGATGCCTTTTTGTGTATTTTGAGGCCTTTTTTTGTGTTTTTTGATTGATTGATTGAGACTTTTATTAGTAGATTGCACAGTACAGTACAATTGACCACTAAATAGTAACACCCGAATAAGTTTTTCAACTTGTTTAAGTCGGTGTCCACGGTATTCAATTCATGGTTAGTTGTATTTATTTTTTCATGTGGCCCAGAGGGGCCCCGTGCCGCCCTTTGGACACCCCCGACAACGCTCATAAAAAAAGCCATTTTCCCAGGAAAATGTGTCACTTACTTGGTGTTAGTGGTGTTCCAGTAGATGGACTCCAGGATGAGTGCGCGACAAAAGTCCGCTCTGAAGGTAATAAAGAGAACTCCAAAATAATAATAACTCCACATCGACTTCCCCATGACGAATAAATGTTTTTGTAAGCCAAATGTGTCGAGAAAGGGAGCAAAGCGTATCCGAAGAAAGTGTTTTTTTTTTGTTTGTTTCCCCTTCTTTAGTGCGCGCAGAGCAAAAAGACGCACAGGACGCGGACGTGCGCCACCGCGCCAGAGCGCATAGCGGGAGTTGCTGCTTTGGTTGTTGCGTGTCCGTCCTTTTACATTCCTGGCGGAGAACCACGAATAAATCCTCTTTGTTTTTGCAAGAATCCAAGCGATGATGCGATGATCGGACGTTAAGAGCAGCAACAACAACAGTAATAATAATAATAATAATAATAAAAATGATGATGGAGATGAGGAGAAAAAGGCGAAAAAGAGTCGAAATGGAGAAAATGATCAAACATGGCGCGTCAATGAGTGATCAAAAAGAGCTGCAGGTGGAAGTCGAGATCGTCCCAGACGGCCGCGGACGATGAGGGGGAGACGACGCCGCTGCTCATCATCCAAGTCCGGATAGAAAGTCGGCGTCAGAGACCCCCCGAGTGGGATTATGAGGGGGGGAAGGCTCAGGCCACGCCCCCCGCCGCCGCTGATTGGTCCCTGGGCGGGCAAGTTGGCGCGGGGTGGGCCGTCAATCAAACACTTTTATTTAGGAACTCATCCATGTGTTTGTGGAACATTTTTAATATCAAATACCTGCGTCTTCTTTACACGTTTGTCAGCCGCCTGACTACGCTGGACAACTTCATCATAAAAACGTGTAAACGCAAAAAAAAAAAATAATAATAATAATAATAATAATAATTAAGAGAGTTATAAAGCAGAGTTTGAGCCTGCATTGACGCAGAGGAGCGAACATTTTAAATTGAGTAAAGACAAAAGAGAGCAAAAAGGAATAACTCCGCCATGTTTCTCTCGCCAATGCAACTGAAGGGAGGTCTTTTCCAAAAGGCACGAGCGCCCACTAGCGGACGAACAGTATATCCCTCCAATACACACAATGAATCCATTCCATCCTTTTTCTACCGTTTATTCCCTTTTTGGGGTCGCGGGGTACACACAATGAATGAAATGAAATATATTACATACATCCATCCATTTCCTACCGCTTATTCCCTGGTGCTGGTGCCTATCATCATTTAAAAACACAATATATACATTTTAAAACAATACATATATACAACACTAAATGGGCTGTAGTGTGTGAATGTGAGTGTGAATGTTGTCTGTCTATCTGTGTTGGCCCTGCGATGAGGTGGCGACTTGTCCAGGGTGTACGCCGCCTTCCGCCCTGTTGTAGCTGAGATAGGCACCAGCGACCCCAAAGGGAATAAGCGGTAGAAAATGGATGGATGGGTGTCGGTTGCTTCAATTACCTGTAAAATATTTCAAGTGACAGAAAAAAGTTGAATAAAAAAATAAATAAAAAATCTAAAATGCGTTTTTTTTTTTTATTATGACTCTAAATCGATTAAAATAATCAAGATTAGATTTTTAAAATAGTTTTTTTTCTCCGCGCTAACCTACCATGCATTTACTAGGGATGCGTATCGAATATTTAAGCGTTAGAAAAAGGATGGATGGATGGATATTTATACATATTTAACAATACATACATTTTACCATAAATAGATTAACGTGGACCCCGACTTAAACAAGTTGAAAAACTTATTGGGGTGTTACCATTTAGTGGTCAATTGTACGGAATATGTACTGTATTGTGCAATCTACTAATAAAAGTTCCAATCAATCAATAAACTATAAAATAATATATATGTTTTAAACTGGGGTGGCACGGTTGTTCACAGGGGGTACATCACTGAAAAAAGGTTGAGAACCTTTGAGGTAGAAGGTAAGAAGATACAAAGTAGTAAAAAAAGGTAAAGATTTGTTTAAGGAAAGGAAAAAGAAAGTAAAAAGTTGTTAAAAGAAAGTAAAAACAAAATAAAATTAAAAAAAACAGGTAAAAGAAGGAAAAAATAAGTTAAGAAATTAGTTAAAATTTGGTAAAGGTAGGTAAAAAATTTAATTTAAAAAAAATGGTAAATGAAAGTAAAAAAAAAAATAGGAAAGAAGGTAAAAAAAAAAGTTAAAATATGGTGGGAAAAAAGTAAAAAGGTCAAAGAAGTGGAAAAAAAAGTATGTCAACAAAGGTAAAATTGGGTAAAAACAAGTTAAAAGAAAGTAAATAGAAGGTACAAAAGTAGGTTAATGTAGACAAAAATAAAAGACAAAAATTGAAAGGAAGGTAAAAAATAAAGTAAAAAGTAAATAAAAAGTTGGTAAAAGAAGTCAAAGTAAAATAAATAATACAAAAGGTCCTGGGTTCGATTCCCAGGTTCTGTGTGGGTTCCCTCCGGGTACTCCGGCGTCCTCTCACCTCCAAAGACATGCACCTGGGGATAGTTTGATTGGCAACACTAAAAAAAAGTGGCCTTAATGTGTGAATGTGAGTGTAAATGTTGTCTGTCTATCTGTGTTGGCCCTGCGATGAGGTGGTGACTTGTCCAGGGTGTACCCCGCCCGGTTGTAGCTGAGATAGGCTCCGGCGACCCCGAAGAGAATAAGCGGTAGGAAATGGATGGATGGGTGTCGGTTGCTTCGATTACCTGTAAAATATTACAAGTAACAGAAAAAAAGTTGAATAAAAAAATAAATAAAAAATCTAAAGTGCATTTTTTTTAAAATTGTGACTCTAAATCGATTGAAAATAATCAGGATTAGATTTTTAAAAATAGTTGTTTTCCTCCGCGCCAACCTACCTGGGAGGGGGTGGGGGGGTTGCCCACATATGTGGTCCTCTCCAAGGTTTCTCATAGTCATCATGGTCAACGTCCCACTGGGGTGAGTTTTTCCTTGCCCTTATGTGGGCCCTACCGAGGATGTCGTTGTGCAGCCCTTTGAGGCACTTGTGATTTAGGGTTATATGAATAAACATTGATTGATTGATTTATTAGGGATGGGTATCGAATTTTTAAGCTGTAGAAAATGGATGGATGGAAATTTATACATATTTAACAATACATACATTTTACCATGAATTGATTAACCTGCACCCCGACTTAAACAAGTTGAAAAACTTATTGGGGTGTTATCATTTAGTGGTCAATTGTACGGAATATGTACTGTACTGTGCAGTTTACTAATAAAAGTTTCAATCAATCAATCAATAAACTATAAAATAATATATATATGTATTAAACTGGGGTGGCACGGTTGTTCACAGGGGGTACATCTCTGAAAAAAGGTTGAGAACCACTGAGGTAGAAGGTAAGAAGATACAAAGTTGTTAAAAAAAAGGTAAAAATTAGTTAAAGGAAAGAAAAAAGACAGTCAAAAGAAAATAAAAAAGTTGCTAAAAGAAGGTAAAAAAAAATAAAAAATAAAAAAACAGGTAAAAGAAGGAAAAAATAAGTTAAGAAATTAGTTAAAATTTGGTAAAGGTAGGTAAAAAATAAAAAAAATTGGCAAACGAAAGTAAAAAAAAATAGGCAAGAGGGTAAAAAAAAGTAAAAATAAGGTGGGAAAAAAATCAAAAAGGTCAAAGAAGTGGAAAAAAAATTATGTCAACAAAGGTAAAACTGGGTAAAAACGAGTTAAAAGAAAGTAAATAGAAGATACAAAAGTAGGTTAATGTAGACAAAAATATAAGTCAAAAGTTGTTAAAAGAAGGTAAAAAATAAAGTATAAATTTGGTGAAATAAGTTAAAAAGTAAATAAAAAGTTGGTAAAAGAAGTCAAAGTGAAATAAATAGGTAGAAGGCAACAAGAAGATTAAAAGTAGGTAAAATATGGCAAAAATAGGTTCAAATAAAGTAAAACAGCCAATTAAAAGAAGTTAAGATAAGGTAAAAAAAAAAAAGATGAAAGATGTGAAACCATACCAACAGCTGTAATTTAATTAATTATAAATGAAGACATTAATGAAAAATACCATTTGATAATGTATATATTCTTCGGAACTGTAATAAAGTTATGATAAGTAGTTTAAATACAATGAATTATTTTTTTTTTTTTTGGTCACAAAGCGAATCATACGAGGGAAAAAAAATAAATGTTTGTAAAGACTTACAGCAAAGAACCGCCGTCAAAGATCATCTACATGACAAGAATGTTTAGGAATCTGCGATAAAAAAGTTGGAATCAAACTTGTCCGGCCCAGTTTATGAGCGATTGCGCAATCAGAGAGCCGGTCCAGCTGGAGCAGACTCAGCTCAGGTTTCTGCCTTCTTATGTCAGGACATGGATTCTAAAATGTACAAAAAGTACTTTTCTCCCATCCTGATTAAACTGATAAATTGTATCCTTGATCTATTTTTGCCTGTATTGAAAAGTACATTTAGTAACACTTTATTAGTATTATATTCAACAATAAAGTTTCTCCAGGGGATGATAGACTTTGTGCAAACATTACATTTTCACGTATGGCCTTTAATTTGACTCTTTGTCTTTCACACACACACACACACACACACACACACACACACACACACACACACACACACACACACACACACACACACACACACACACACACACACACACACACACACACACACACACCACACAAACACACTCTAATGAATCCTCTTTGGCGTGTGAAGACTTGTCACTCATTAATGACTTTATTTGATCAGGTTGTGGATTGCGTGTGATTGGTTGGCTGCTAAAGTGATGATGCAAGAGCAGGGGAAATGTTTATTGCTGGGTTTGCTTGCTTGACCTGTGACCTTCATTCACCGAGGCGTTAAATGAAGCAACAGTTAGACGACTTTATTGAATTTACACAGGAAACACTTTTACTGCAACTCTCCTGGTGCCAGACCGAGTTGCATTTAGAGCCTGCAGCCTCCTGTTATTTATAAATAACATTAAAAACAACACAGAAAGAAAATCCTCTAAAAAAAAATAGGGAGAAAAAATACGACTTAACATTAAAAACAAAGCACTCTTCAGCATCTACATGCTGCCGCTAGGTGACATCATACGCAAATACGTTATGCTGATGACACCCAACTCTACATGCCCCTAAAGCTGACCAACACGCCGGATTGTAGTCAGCTGGAGGCGTGTCTTAATGAAATTAAACAATGGATGTCCGCTAACTTTTTGCAACTCAATGCCAAAAAAACGGAAATGCTGATTATCGGTCCTGCTAGACAGGACCTCTATTTAATGATACAACTCTAACATTTGACAACCAAACAATTAAACAAGGCGACACGGTAAAGAATCTGGATGTTATCTTCGACCCAACTCTCTCCTTTGAGGCACACATTAAAAGCGTTACTAAAACGGCCTTCTTTCATCTCCGTAATATCGCTAAAATTCGCTCCATTCTGTCCACTAAAGACGCTGAGATCATTATCCATGCGTTTGTTACGTCTCGCCTCGACTACTGTAACGTATTATTTTCGGGTCTCCCCATGTCTAGCATTAAAAGATTACAGTTGGTACAAAATGCGGCTGCTAGACTTTTGACAAGAACAAGAAAGTTTGATCACATTACGCCTGTACTGGCTCACCTGCACTGGCTTCCTGTGCACTAAAGATGTGACTTTAAGGTTTTACTACTTACGTATAAAATACTACACGGTCTAGCTCCAGCCTATCTTGCCGATTGTATTGTACCATATGTCCCGGCAAGAAATCTGCGTTCAAAGGACTCCGGCTTATTAGTGATTCCCAAAGCCCAAAAAAAGTCTGTGGGCTATAGAGCGTTTTCATTTCAGGCTCCAGTACTCTGGAATGCCCTCCCGGTAACAGTTCGAGATGCCACCTCAGTAGAAGCATTTAAGTCTCACCTTAAAACTCATTTGTATACTCTAGCCTTTAAATAGACTCCCTTTTTAGACCAGTTAATCTGCCGTTTCTTTTCTTTTTCTCCTATGTCCCACTCTCCCTTGTGGAGGGGGTCCGGTCCGATCCGGTGGCCATGTACTGCTTGCCTGTGTATCGGCTGGGGACATCTCTGCGCTGCTGATCCGCCTCCGCTTGGGATGGTTTCCTGCTGGCTCCGCTGTGAACGGGACTCTCGCTGCTGTGTTGGATCCGCTTTGGACTGGACTCTCGCGACTGTGTTGGATCCATTATGGATTGAACTTTCACAGTATCATGTTAGACCCGCTCGACATCCATTGCTTTCCTCCTCTCCAAGGTTCTCATACTCATCATTGTCACCGACGTCCCACTGGGTGTAAGTTTTCCTTGCCCTTATGTGGGCCTACCGAGGATGTCGTAGTGGTTTGTGCAGCCCTTTGAGACACTAGTGATTTAGGGCTATATAAGTAAACATTGATTGATTGATTGATTGAAATGAAAAAACACTGCAGGCTATCTACAAAAACAATCACATTAACCAGAATGTTTTTAAAATCATAGATTAGCAAACTTGTTTAAAAGTCAACCGTTAAATATTTTTAAACTGAAAATATTGTATTAGCCTACAATGTAAAATAAAAAACTGTATAAATGAAATAATTAATTATGACAACAATAATTGTCTGTCCACTTATTTTTGATTAAATATTTTTGATTTACTTTCTTTGAAACTATTTTTGCCATATTTTACCTACTGATCATTTTCTATTTGCCTTCTTTAACATTCTTGTTCCTACGTTTTACTTCTTTTTACTAACTTTGTTCTTTCTTTTGACTTACTTTTACCTATTTATTTTACTTTTAACTTCTTTTACCAACTTTTTACTTTATTTTTTACTTTCTTTTAACAACTTTTGAGTTATATTTTTTGCATACATTTACCTACTTTTTACCATCCCTAAATTTCCTTTAACTACTTTTTACCTTTGTTGACATACTTTTTATCTTTGACATTTTTGCTTTTTTTTACCATATTTTTACCAACTTGCCTTTTTATTTTACTGTCATTTGCCTATTTTTAAACATTTCTTTTTACGTACTTTTACCAAATTTTAACAATTTATTTTTAACTTTTTTCTCTTCTACCTGTTTTTTTAAATTTACTTTTGACCTTTTAACAACTTTTTACTTTCTTTTGACCTACTTTGTACTCTCCTTTAGATATTTTTTTCTTCTAAACTTCTTCTACCCAACTGCTATCCAAGAATGTACGATAATTATTTTCAGCAAAAGAGAAGGAATACAACAATAGATAAAAATGTTATTCAAAAAATTTGGAAGCACGTACAACACTTAAAACCTATGGCAAGTAAAATTCAATTATGGAATGAATCAAGCAAAGAAGTTCTCTCTGGGCCTTTAATCAATTGCAACTGGACTGTTTGTTTTGTCTTAGAACAGTGGTTCTCAACCATTTTTCAGTGACGTACCTGCTGTGAATTTTTTTTTAACTCAAGTACCCCCTAATCAGAGCAAAGCATTTTTGGTTGAAAAAAAAAAAGCTATAAAAGTAAAATACAGCATTATGTGATAAGTTTTTGATTTATTAAATTGTGTAACAGTGCAAAATATTACTCATTTGTAGTGGTCTTTCTTGAACTATTTGGAAAAAAAGATATAAAAATAGCTAAAAACTTGTTGAAAAATAAACAAGTGATTAACTTTTAAATAAATATTTCTACACATAGAAGTACTCATCAACTTAAAGTGCCCTTTTTGGGGATTGTAATAGAGATCCATCTGGATTAATCAACTTAATTCTAAACATTTCTTCACAAAAAAATAAATCTTTAACATCAATATTTATGGAACATGTCCACAAAGAATCTAGCTGTCAAGACTGAATATTGCATTGATGCATTTATTTTCACAGTTTATGAACTTACATTCATACTTTGTTGAAGTATTATTCAATAAATATATTTATAAAGGATTTTTGAATTGTTGCTATTTTTAAAATACTTTTTAAAAATCTCACATACCCCTTGACATGCCTTCAAGAACCCCCAGGGGTACGCGTACCCCCATTTGAGAACCACTGTCTTAGAAGACGTTTTACTGCTCATCAATGTGATTGTAATATTTAACAGCTGAATATTGGCGCATATAAAGTGAAATTGTATTGGTTCAAATGTGAAAGATAGACTTTCCCACAAAGGTTTAATAGAAAATGGGCAAATTGTTGCAAATACATGACAAAAACAGCTCTGTAAATGAAGATGTCTCAACAGGTTTATTGTTCATTTCTTGACAATTGAGGAAAATTACATGAAGTTAATGAATTCATTTGAAGCCAACATGTCGTGCACTCTCTCTCTCTCTCAAACACACACACACACACACACACGTATACGCGCACGCACACACACACACACACACACACACACACACACACACAGACACACATCAGATTATATCTTACCTGAATTTGGTTATCCACTACCCTTCCCGACTTACCAAGGGATGCACCTCGTCATGCTAGTTTGCAGTGACAAGGCTACAAAATTAAAAAAAACGTACACAGATCACCACAGAAGTTGATGAAATAACACCTTTGTCGTTGTCACGGTGACCTGTTGTGTGCTTGTGGAAATCATAAAAAAAAACTACAAAACAAAAATGTACAGTGTGAGAAAGTTGGAACAGGCTAGGGGGAATGAGTCCAACATCCACAAACATGACAGGCAGGGTTTTGTGGTTAAATGGATGCCATGATCCCATCATCTTAACACAACTTAAGCGTGCTTTTCAAGGCACCCTTGATTTGAAAGCAAATAAGAGGAAAAGCAAGTTTGGCTTCATGATCCTCTTCAGGGCTCGGTGACGTCTATGTGGACCGGAGGAGCGTTTATCAGACAAAGTTAATTAAGACTTACAAGGAGCGGACATGTTCGAGCATTCTACAGCAAAGGTTCCCTAAAAATGAAATAAAAAGAACCAAAGCACAGAGAAAGATGGAGTGAGGTCCATTCAGGTCTTTCTCCTCTCCAAGTTCATGTTCCACCCACTTCTCCTCGCACGCTGTCCGCACTTCCAAAAACGAAGAGCAGGCGAGTTTGGAGGGTTTGATGACGCTGGGGAGAAGTCCTTCACTCTGTGGCCTTGAGCGAGAAGGAGAGCTTGGGTCTGGACTTGCCTTTGCCCAGGATCATTTTCTGCTCCTCTTTTTGCTGCTTCTGTCGGTCTTGCTCCAGTTTCATGCGCTCCTCGTGAATTTTTCTCTGCTCCTCCACAATGCGCAACTGGTCTTCCGCCTGGCGAGAAAACAGGAGTGCCACAGTTATAAACGGTTTAAATAAGTACACTTAACAAAATAGCATTTTGCTATATCGCAGCAGCATTTTCAAAAAATGTTGCAATATTTTAGGGCTTATCTTTTTTCAATAACATTTCATGAATTTGTATCAGTGTTTTAAGTGTTTTTGTAACCCAAACCCCCAAAAGCACAGAATTTCAACAAGTCCAAAAAATATGCTTTATTTTCATCCTAAATTAAACCTTGTGAATAGTTCAACCCCCCTTAAAAGAGAACTGCACTTTTTTGGGGTGGAATGTTGCCTGCAATTCCTGAGAGACAAGAGCACATTCTTAATGCATTCTAACTCATAAATAAAAGTCTGCTTAGATGGAGTCAATATAGCCCTCTAAATGTCCAAAAAACACCAACAATACTAATATTAATTAAGTATTTGTGATATTATTATTATAAGCGCAAACGTTAAGGACCGATTTTTAGCGGCACCTTGTCATAGAGAGCTAATTATGCTGCTTTGTTGACGTCATCAGCTGGTGAGCCGCTTCCTTGCCTCAGAGCTCCCTAAAATGTATTTCTGATTATACATCATCCTCCTCAGCTGTATGGTAAAAGGATGACGACATAATCTGACCAGGTGGTCAACTCTGACAGTCAATTTAGACCAGTAAATGGACAAAAATAGACCCAAAAGGAGTGGATAATGAGTCATTCTACATCTAAATTAAATATATCAACATTCTAACAGTCAGCATCCCAGTGACAGCAGACACTGCACAGTAAGTGATGTTTTATAATGTTTGTTGTCTCTCATGAAGTCTGCAGTTAGTAGTAATCAGTGATGTTGAAGAAAAAAGTGAATGTTGTGATGCGTTTGTAAAATGATCAATATGTATAAATATTAAATATTACATGTTGCTATGAATATGGCTGTTAGTACACATATATACTTACAGCGTGTATATACAATCTTGATAGAAATGTTTAGATGCTCAATCGTCATATATATATATATATATATATATATATATATATATATATATATATATATATATATAGGGGCAGGGTTGGGGGGTGGTGTATATTGTAGCGTCCTGGAAGAGTTAGTGCTGCAAGGGGTTCTGGGTATTTGTTCTGTTGTGTTTACGTTGTGTTTACGGTGCAGATGTTCTCTCGAAACGTGTTTGTCATTCTTGTTTGGTGTGGGTTCACAGTGTGGCGCATATTTCTAACAGTGTTAAAGTTGTTTATACGGCCACTCTCAGTGTGACCTGTATGGCTGTTGACCAAGTATGCCTTGCATTCACTTGCGTGTGTGAAAAGCCGTAGATATTATGTAACTGGGCCGGCACGAAAGGCAGTGCTTTTAAAGTTTATTGGCGCTCTGAACATCTTCCTACGTCCGTGTACAGAGCGGCGTTTTAAAAAGTAATACATTTTACTTTTGGAAACCAATACCGATAATTTTGAAACCGATACTGATAATGTCCGATATTACATTTTAAAGCGTTTATCGGCTGATAATATCGGACATCCCTAATGTATGTATATATGTGTATATGTATATATACACACACACACACATAAAATCTCACAAAGTGAGTACACCATTTAACCATTTAGTCAACAGTACATCTTTTTGTGGTACAATATTAAGAATGAAGCTTGGATAAATTCCTTGGAGCAGTCAGTGTACAACTGGAAAGTGCAAACTGTCATTTCTATAGCAATGTCATTTAAGATTATCACACCACTTAACACATAAAAACAACAATCACAACTTTCCATTGCAATTTTTGTGAACAACTGCAAATAGTTGAGTACATTTGCACGCAAATTAGTTAATTGGCTATATCGTGCACAGCAGTGCTCCCCAATTATTTTCTGCCATGACCCCCCTGGGGCACAACATTTTCAGCAAACCCTGTACATTTAATTAGCATTGAGAACTTGATTATATACATCTATTAATA
This sequence comes from Nerophis ophidion, assembly GCF_033978795.1. Taxonomy (NCBI): domain Eukaryota; kingdom Metazoa; phylum Chordata; class Actinopteri; order Syngnathiformes; family Syngnathidae; genus Nerophis; species Nerophis ophidion. The sequence goes on along the minus strand of NC_084623.1, from coordinate 22,323,188 downwards.
TGTACAACACATTATGTGAGTTACGACAGCTCTGAGTCCTTATAGCGCTGCACATTTAATCAACATTACGGTTCTAATTACTGCATTAACCTAATTGCAAGAGGCTGAGTTTTTTTCTTTCTCCTTTTGTCTTTGAATCTGAATGGTCAAGTCTGGCTTCCTTGACCCGCTGGCCAATCACAAGTGGATACAGTAAACAGCAAGTTTGTGTGCGCTGCACTGCAGTCAGTGCAGCCTGTGTGCTATTAAATACTACTTGCTTTGTATTAGCTGCAAAAAAAAAAGTAAAGTGACAGTGTAAAATGGCTGAAGGAACTTCTCCAGTGACAGCGGCACAAGGCCTGTCAACTTAGTTCAGATGGATGACGATGAAGATACGATATGTACATGTAAAACCTAAATATTTTTGAAAGCAGATTATTGCATATTGTTCTTGAGTGTGGCAACCTAAAAGAAGAATATGTTGACTGACAGTCTAAAACAGTGGTTCTTAACCTTGTTGGAGGTACCGAACCCCAATAGTTTCATATGCGCATTCACTGAAGCCTTCTTTAGTGAAAAATAAAATGTTTTTTTTTTTTCAAATTTAAGACAAAGTTGTTTGTTTTTGGTAACACTTTAGTATGGGGAACATATTCTAAGTAACAAAGACTTAAATTAGATTTATTTGGACACTAGGGAACATATACTAAGTAATAAAGACTTAATTTAGAGTTATTTGGTTAGGGTTAGGGTCAGCGTTAGAGGGTCAAGGGTTAAGCCCATGCCGAATAAGGCATTAATTAGTACTTAATGGACTAGTTAAGAGCCAATATGTTACTAAATTGCATGTTAATAAGTAACTTATTAATGGTGAATATGTTCCCCATAGGGCTTCACGGTGGCAGAGGGGTTAGTGCGTCTGCCTCACAATACGAAGTTCCTGCAGTCCTGGGTTCAAATTCAGGCTCGGGATCTTTCTGTGTGGAGTTTGCATGTTCTCCCCGTGAATGCGTGGGCTCCCTCCGGGTACTCCGGCTTCCTCCCACTTCCAAAGACATGCACCTGGGGATAGGTTGATTGGCAACACTAAATTGGCCCTAGTGTGTGAATGTGAGTGTGAATGTTGTCTGTCTATCTGTGTTGGCCCTGCGATGAGGTGGCGACTTGTCCAGGGTGTACCCTGCCTTCCGCCCGATTGTAGCTGAGATAGGCGCCAGCGCCCCCCGCAACCCCGAAAGGGAATAAGCGGTAGAAAATGAATGGAATGGATGGATGTTCCCCATACTAAAGTGTTACCATGTTTCTTTTACTGGTGCACAAAATCAACCGTGCATGAACATCACCTTGTTCAAACAACAAAACTAAGACAGTGCATAAAATCACAACAAATTACACACCTGCAAATCAGTCAGCTGTTGGCGTATCCGTAATACGCCAACAGGGAGAAGTTTTTATTTACACGAAGAGTCGGGTGTGTTTTGACCTCCGCCGAACCCCTGAGGTCGACTCACTGAACCCCTAGGGTTCGATCGAACCCTGGTTAAGAACCACTGGTCTACAAGTACAGTGGAACCCCTGTTTAAGAACGCCTCAATTTGCGACCTTTTTGATCTAAGAACCATTATATTGAGCCAAATATACCTCAGTGTGCGAACAATGTCTCAGCTTCTGAACTCTTCATTCATTTATTCATTCATTCCTTTTGTGGAAAGCTATTTTGACGAGATCACTTCCTGTACATGCCGGCACGCCCATTTTGAGGAGATGGGGCTACCATCATCCGACTAGTTTACATATTAGCACATGAATTGGCTCACAATTTAGAAGAAACAAGTCCACAATTGCAACAATTATAAAAAAAGAATGTGTATATGGTTGTTGATCTTTCCATAGAAGTTAAATATCTTTGCACAGACAACAAGGTGCAAAACAATGTCGAAAAGCTGCTACTCGTCGGGCTAGTCAATATATCGTGATAAAGTTTTCAACAATATTGGTTGACATCAATAATTACTGATATTTTTATGACCTATGGAAAATATGGACCAAGAGAAAAATAGATTAAATGTTAAAATGTGTATTTTAAATGTAACCTTATTCTGATTATAATGCCCTAATAGCAGAAAGGAGAGAAAATGTAAGCAACCACGGAAAACACTTAGACAATCAAAGTAAAAAAAAAAAGATAAAATCACAAACATTTAACAACAACCTCTCTAAATTAAGCTGCAAAGTTTAACAAAATAGTGCAAAGTGTAAAAATGTAAACAGATATCTGAGAAGAACAATATTTTGCAGGTTTGGTGCCAGGACGATACATGGTCTGTGTAACATTTTAATTGTATTCCTATTTAAGTATGGAAATAAATTTATGTTAAGTAGTAATTATTATTTATTTGGACAAAATTATGATTTTAAAGTAGCACATTTGTCATATATTATTTATTTTATCAATACAGTCCTGCACTTTAGTTCCTATCTGTTGTTTACGTACATCCAAATAAGGAGCGGTTGTGTGTTGAAAAGAAAAGCGACTACGGTCTGTTGGGAAAAGTCCAAAAAACTGCGATACTGTCGAGGTGACTTGTCCTGTTTTATCAACAATTTCTTCCGTCTCTGCAGCACTCATTGTTAATTTCTCTTCTCACTCCGGGCAGAGAATCAACAGCGAGACAGTTCAACCAATGTTGAAAGTTGATACTTTTACCTGATTGTATGTTGGCGTGTCCCTCCTATTGTTTACGGACCATTCCTGTTTTGCTACTTCACCAGACCGCAAGTGAAAGTTCATGCAACCATCCATGCTTCATTATTTCAGGTTTATGCTGACCCAAAAATATAAAACAATTGAACATTTTTCTGAAAGCATTTTATACTGATATTGATTACATGTCTATCGTTATATACAGTACACTGTGTTCCAAATTATTATGCAAAGTACATTTTACTCCAATTTTCATCAATAATTGATGCAAATGTCCGTCAGTATAATTATCAAGTCGTCAGCCATCATCCGTCCATCTTTTTCCGCTTATCTGAGGTCGGGTCGCGGGGGCAGCAGCCTAAGTAGGGAAGCCCAGACTCTCCTCTCCCCAGCCTCTTTGCCCAGCTCCTCCCGGGGAATCGCGAGGCGTTCCCAGGCCAGCTGGGAGATATAGTGTTCCCAACGTGTCCTGGGTCTTCCCCGTGGCCTCCTACCGGTCGGACGTGCCCGAAACACCTCCCTTGGGAGGCGTTCCGGTGGTATCCTGACTAGATGCCCGAACCACCTCATCGTGCTCCTCTAGATGTGGAGGAGCAGCGGCTTTACTTTGAGTTCCTCCCGGATGGCAGAGCTTCTCACCCTACCTCTAAGGGAGAGCCCCGCCACCCGGCGGAGGAAACTCATTTCGGCCGCTTGTACCAGTGATCCCGTCTTTTCGGTCATAACCCAAAGCTCATGACCATAAGTGAGGATGGGAATGTAAATCGACCGGTAAATTGAGAGTTTTGCCTTCCAGCTCAGCTCCTTCTTCACCACAACGGATCGATACAGCGTCCGCATTACTGAAGACGCCGCACCGATCCGCCTGTCAATCTCTTCCCTGACTTGTGAACAAGACTCCGAGGTACTTGAACTCCTACACTTGGGGCAGGGTCTCCTCCCCAACCCGGAGATGGTACTCCACCCTTTTCCGGGCGAGAACCATGGACTCGGACTTGGAGGTGCTGATTCTCCATAGCAGTATTTTTTACAATAAATAAATACAATAACTCAAAGTCCACTGTTCCATATTATTAAGCACAACAGCGTTTCAAGACATCCTATTGGCTGTAAAGAACTCAAAATGGTCACATGTTCAATTTGTAACATTATAAGACCATATAAATTAAAATATTTTTGATTGAAAAAACTTTCAATTAAACAGACTGAGTTACATGTTAATATAGGACCCTTTGCTTGATATCACTTTCATAAGCCTTGCATCTATTGAACTTGTAAGTTCTTAGACAGTTTCAGCTTTAATTTATTTGCAAGATGTTTGAATAGTGTCCCAAAGTGGCTGCTTGGATATGAACTGTCTCCCACCCTCATAGATCTTTTGCTTGACAATGCTACAGAGGTTCTCAATAGGGCTGAGGTCAGGAGAGGATGGTGGCCACACCATCAGTTTCTCTCCTCTTATGCACATAGCAGCCAGTGACTCAGTGGTGTTCTTTGAAGCATGAGATGGGGCATTGTCATGCATGAAGATTATTTTTTTTGTGGTTCTTTTTGTGCCATGGAAGAAAGTGGTCTGTCAGAAACTGTACATACTTTGCAGAGGTCACTAAAGGGACCTACCAGTTCTCTCCGCATGATCCCCCCCCCCCGACCCACTTGCTGCAGTCTCAGCCTTGGTGAGACATTGTGGCCATTCACCAACCATCCGCTGCTCAGTCATCGGTAAAATAAACTTTTTGGAACTTAGTCTTCATGTATTCCTGAGCCCACTGCAACCGTTTTGGCTTGTGAGCATTCTTTAGGGGTGGCCGAATATTAGCTTTAAGCACACTTGCAAACTTCTTGAGGATCCTACACCTTGAGATTCGTGGTACTCCAGAGGTACCAGCGGCTTCAAATACCTCGTTGTTGCTTTGCAATGGCCTTTTAGCTGCTTCTCTTTTAATCCGATGAAGTTGTCTGGCAGACACTTTTTTTATTTTACCTTTATCTGCACAAACTCACGTGTGCTCTGTATTGGCAACAGCCTTCTTTCCAATTCGATGATCTCGCATAGGTTTTTTGGAAATATCCAGTGTTTTCATACCCTGAGCAAGGTAGCAAGGTAATCTTCCGATTTTCAGCAGCAGAGAGATCGTTTTTCTTTGGCATATCGCTTGAAATCTGCGGCCTGTCTAATAATGTGGAACATCACTTTTAAGCAGAATTCCTTTGATTGGGATTACATGGGAGACTATTTATCACAGGTGTCTGAGATTGATGTCAACGATCTGCAGAGCCTTGAGACACAATACCATCCATGAGTTAAATGGAAAAACCAAAACAACTAGATGTTTTTGACTCCTAAATCCAATTTGCATATTAATTTGGAACACAGTCTATATTGATCTCGTTTTATCAGCCCAGCCCGAGTAGCTCGTGTGGAAAAATTAGAAGCAGCTGGCAGGTAATAGCATTCATTTGCAAAAACTGCTCGCCACTTATAAGGCCACTTGATGTCCAGAGGTGACCATGCTGGACCCAGCACATACGTGCATAACAAAAGGAGAGCCGTGCGTGGTTAGAAAAGTTTAAAAAGAGGACCACAGCACTCACAGGGCTGTGCACCATGGTGAGGCTGCTAGCTTCCGACAATCTTGCTGTGGGAGAGTTTATCAAGCACTTCAAATGGGGATTTCTACAGCAGCGAGTTTTTAACTGTGATGAGACTGGGCTTCTTTTTTTTTTTAAAGATGCCTAAACTGACTTATACTGCAGCTGAAGTGAAGGCACTACCGGGACACAAGTCGATAAAGGATCGCATCACACTGCTAGTTTGTGCTAACGCAAGCAGTGACTAAGGTGAGGCCACAGCTTCTTTACCACTCCGAAACTTCCAGACTGTTCAAAATTGCCTCAAATGTTCACAGAGACAAGGTAAAAAGGATGATCCTTTTTTGTTTTTTATTGTAGCAACATGCTTGTTAATGTTCTGAAAAGCAAGAACGAGACTTTTGTGTGCGTGCATCTCTCTCTCTCTATATATATATATATATAAATAAATCTCCTGATGATTGAGGGAACCCCTCATGAAACAGTTCTGTAGAGATGAAGTAGTCTTGTGATTATTCCCACACCTACGTATATATATATATATATATATATATATATATATATATATATATAAATATATATATATATATATACATATATATATACATATATATACATATATATATACACACACACACAATCCACACACTATAACGTGTATAGTGTGTGGGTATGTATTTCTTTGTTATAAAATAGGCTTTTTTGTCAAGGCTAAAACTAATCATGTTTACATTGTTTCTTATGGGGTGCTTTGCTTCCCTACATGAACTTTTCATGTTTTTGAACCATCGTCATGAACCAATTAAGTTCGCAAATCGAGGTTCCACTGCAACATTTTAGCATTTTTTTAATTAAAATGAATACAATTTAAAAAATAACAAATTGACGGGTAATTTTAATTTTTGGCAGAAAATTGGAATTAAAGTTAAAGTTAAAGTACCAATGATTGTCACAAACACTCTTGGTGTGGCGAAATTATTCTTTGCATTTGACCCATCACTCTTGATCACCCCCTGGGAGGTGAGGGGAGCAGTGGGCAGCAGCGGTGCCACGCCCGGGAATAATTTTTGGTGATTTAACCCCCAATTCCAACCCTTGATGCTGAGTGCCAAGCAGGAAATTAATGAGTCCCATTATTGTAGTCTTTGGTATGACTCGGCCGGGGTTTGAACTACCAACCTACCGATCTCAGGGCGGACACTGTAACCACTAGGCCACTGAGTAGGGTTAGGTTTTTTTAAATTAAAATTTGTGCAGTCCTAATTCCGTTTTTCTTTTCGTCCCTGTCACAAAACTCACAATCTCTTGCTCCTGTTCTCTTGCGATGTGTTCGGAACAGAGAGCCTGTTTACACGTCTGCCACCTAGCTTCAGACGTGTGTATCATTTTAACATGAGTACTAGAGTGTCCACCAGGGCTGGGCGATATACCGGAATTACAGTTAATACCGGTACATTTTAAAAAGAGAAATATGAGGCATTACCAACATACCGCTATCTTTTGTGCCTTTGTTACGGCCGTTTGAGACTAATACAGCGCACTGCCGCCGGGGGGGCCAGCAGGCACCATAACTACAGAACGGTATGGTGCGTGCACAGTGTCACTACCGTGCATTGCCGACACGACCCGCCGACACGACCCACCGCCACAGTCGCCTTCGCGCACAGGCGACGTGCCCGCACCTTAGCTCCGGCACCTTACGGGAGGCGCCTCATCTTTATTAACCATAGGTAACACATCTATTGGAGCCAAAAAACTGCCGCTGTTAACTGCTAAAGCTAACAAATACAGTCCAGCTGAAATCCTGACTGAAGTCACACATCACTTGGCAACAGACACGGCCTCACACGCATGCAAACATTTATTTCTCTCAACTGCATCTGACATATTTAAAGTTTTTTTAGTAATGCATTATTTCCTTTTTCTAGTAATTAATTACACTAATTCCATTAGTAATCGTATTACTTTTTTTGGTTAAGTAACAAGTAACTACACTAAACTACTCTTTAAAGTAATTTTTAGAAGACTGGTAGAAACAGTAATGTGGCATTGATATGAAACTAAACACATAGCACGTTTTGTTCAAAATACCGTTTATATTCGTCTAGAAATACTGGGGTATCAGTTTTGGTCCATATTGCGAAACACTGAGCTTAACTGTTTTCTGTTGGGTCGAATGAAGTGACATACAAGTGAAGAACAATCTATATATGATTTAATGACCTTGTGTGGATGTTTAAGTGGCAAGTTAGAAGTTAAAGAGTTTATCAATGCATGTGTTCAGGACATCAAAAGTACAAGTAAACAAAAACATAGTGGGGGACATACCAGCTTAGCCTGAGCCTCGGCGATCTTACGGTTATTCTCCTCCAAGATTTTTTCCAGTTCCTCTCGCTTAGATTTTTCTTCTTCCTGGATGGGAGACACGGTGCCATGTTAGCGCACAAACAGGCTACAGGTGCACTATACTTTGTGCACAGACTTTCACATGCTGTCCATTGTCACACGCACTCACCACCAAGACGCACACTCAGTTGACTTCGTACACCAGAGAAGTTTGTTCTCTTGCACAACACCACAATGTGGCACGCTTTGTAGTCAGCTCAAATTGTTTGAAATACAGAGTGCGGACACCTCTCCCCAGCCCCCACGCTATAGTTGTTCCAGAAAAGCGTAACCACATTTGGGGCATTTTGTAGTATTGTGACATAATTAGCTAGTTCACACAAGGATTCAGGGGGAACCCACTCATCGCACTCAAAAAACATATCAGTGACAGACAATCTAAAAATATTTACAATATTTGTCCAAAACAATAATAAAAAGATACAAATAAAATAGGGAATAGTTTTGGCTCACCGATGCATGTATACCTACGCATGTTCCTTGCCTGTGTACCTACACAACTGGTGAAAGCATTCAGCATAAAACAGTAGAATATTTACTGTCTCGTCCGGACCGTGGCCCCTGCAGAGAGAGAAGCGCTCCTGGGGTGGGTGTGTAGGTAGGTATTGGGGAACTCTGCCAGACCGCACCCGCGGCATTCCTCTTTATAACTGATTTCTGCACTGCTTAGCCTGCAGCCACAGCTCACACTCATGTTTAGTTTATAGGTTTCTGTGCAGTGTCACAGCCCCAGATGACAGCAGAGTGAAGGAGAGAGTACAGCACAAAAGTGGTGTTTGTGTGTGTTCGAGGAGACCCGGACCACGGTAACACTTACAGAACAGGACACAAGTCACAGTTGAGCTGAAAGGCTGCAGGCCAGCTCAGGTCAAGTGCTAGTTAGGAAGGTGGTTACAAAATAACAATATCAATCTTTACAAACAGCCCTATAGAAGAAGGAAGTCATGAGTGAGACACATAGTACATTTCCACGTGAGCTTGTCTGTGTAAAATAGTTCATGTAAATAAACATGTCAAAACCTAAGATAGCTAATCATGTCATAGCAATATTTCTGCTTTATATCTGTTTGTCTAATCTAAAGGTGAAAAAGTATTGTTACTTGGAATTGGAGGTAAAGATAACCTGAACAGAACAAAAAGCCCCTTTTCCAAAAGAATTGTGCGTGTTTTGCCATTTAAATTTCGATTAAAATTGATCGTTCTTGTAACCTTTTAATACCTCTTTTCCACTGTAGTGAACTTGGTACTGATGGAGCTTTAGTTCAGTTGGACAGACACCAGTTTGACTTTCCTTTGTCCTTGGTAGCGTTACGTCACATTGCCATCCCATCAGAAAATAACAAAAGGTAGATCAGCATCAGCTGCACAATTCAATTACATTAAATTATTAATTAATTAAACTACAGCATTGTTTTGAACATTCTCTACATTACAAATTTGGCAAACGATTAGCCAAACCCCGGTCCTCCAAAAACAGCTGTTATCATTGTGTGTAAGGTTTTAGAAAAGACTTCAAATGAAGTGGCTGGCTCAATGTCAAACTGAAACGTGTACAGCAGACCATAATTAGTAGTCGTTTACGAAGTCGACTAACCGAAAAATTAATCGCTGACTAATAAAAAAAATAATTACTGGTAGTGGCAGTTCTAAGGCCCTGCTTACACTGGACACCAAATGTGATTTGTTTTGCCCTCAAGTGACACAGATCGGATATTTATATATCTTAAAAGTGTTTCAAATCTGGAATTTATATGCGCATTCCGATTTGGGTCACATCAAGCGCTAGCCAGACTTCTTTTGGAATCTAATCTTTCCAAAAATGACTGCAGTCTCAAACGCAATGCAACCTGTTTGCAACTTTTACGTCATCTTTGGTCGAGTCACGCCATTCATGTGCGCAGGAATGCAATTTGCAATTTCCTTCTTCTGCAGTTGTTTTCCATCATCTGCCTAGTTCTTCTACACAACAGCTACAGCATAAACCCACAAAAAGTCTGATCTTTGGCGTCCATGTTTTCTGATGTAGTAGTGACTTCCTTGTTCATTTATGGCATCCGGTCAACTTCCTTTGTTTTCACTTTGTATAACTGCACATGCAAGTTACGTCGGTGTCTGTGCGCGTTTATACTGGAGTCTGATAAAAGATACAATTTTACTTTTAAACTAACAGTCAGCTGCAAAAATATTAGATTTTAAAAAAATTGGATTTGCTTTACTTTGGCTAGCAGTGCAAACAGTTTAAGTGGATGGCAATATGACATTTATTGCTTCTAATTACAACAAAAAAACTGTAAATAAAGATAACATATGGGTACCTACTTGAGGCAACACCTCCAGCACTTCATTATGTAAACCATTCAGAAATTAGCCGAGCAAACTTGAGGCGCTAGGTGTGAACACCAAAATGTATATATATATATATATATATATATATATATATATGTATATCTATCCACAGTTCGGCACCTCTGAAGTGCCTTTACAAGGGAAAGTCGTAAAACCGCCAACCGCCACAGTGGAAAAGGGCTCTATGGTGCCATATGTGGTAATTTCATGTCAAATCATCATTAAATGGCTGAGATATGTCAAAAGGCATTAATAAATCATGTTGTTTTCGAATACTTCTATAACTGATAATGGTAGTTCAGCCGGGATATGCTGATTTTAAACTTAAATTTACAGCCCAAAAATCTTGTTATTGTTTTCATTTCGATGCCCCGCCCTCCACCCTTTGACCAATTAGAAAATCCGTGGCTGTGTCACATCCAGGTTGCCAGTTACGCACCGCCACCTTCGTCTAGCTACTGCCACTGGTAAAGTCACTAAACATGTCGGACCATAGTGAATCTAAAAGGCCTCGTTACGATTCTCAACTTATTCATGACAAAGCCAGGAACAAAATGAGGAATTGTATTGGGGATGCCTTTGAAAGATGGAGACGATTGAAGGCAGAGAAGATTTTTTTCATCTGACGCCAAACTTGCCAATATCCTCCTTGATATTTACGTTTTTTTATTACTTTTAATAAATGGAAATGGACATTTCGTATGTAAACTTTATTGTCCAATACAGTCTATGATCTTGTCTAACCAAACTAGTATGTCTGTGCAACGAATGCTTGGCATGCTATCCTTGTCAATGACACATCAACATATAGGCTAACGAGGGAAATATATGCCCGTTTGCCTGTATGTTGATGTGTCATCCAACTGATAGGGCAAAAATATTTTTGAGAAATAAAACCTACCGTATTTCCTTGAATAGCCGCCGAGGCGCTAATTAATTTAAAACCTCCTCGCACTCCTGCGTTGATTCAAGGCATGCGGTAAAAGTAAGCAGGCGCTAATAACTTTAAAACCTCTTCTCACCCCTGCGCTTACCAATGGCATGCAGTAAAGAATTGAGTGTGCTAAAAAATAAAAATGAATAAAAAATGATTCTGCGGCCGCGGCCCGGTGGTTGGGGACCACTGCTCTACAACTTGTATCGCGCCCACTTTTACACCATGCTATCTGCGTGCCGGTCGGACGCATGCATTTCGCAACTTCTCATACAAGATTGCAACGCATACTCGGTCAACAACCATACCTTTTACACTGATGGTTGTGATATAAACTTTAACACTCTTAATGATATGCGCCACACTCTGTGAACCCACACCAAACGCATTTCAGGAGAACATTGGCTCTGTAACACCTTATAAACGCAACATAAGAATTACCCATAATGGCATGCATCCATGACTCTTGGCTATATTATACACGCGCCCCCAACCCCGCCCACCTCAACCGACGCACGGGGGGGGGTTGTTGCTAGCACATGCATAATATAGCCAAGAGTTATGGATGCATTGCATTCTGGGTAAGTGTTATGTTGCGTTTATAATGTGTTACAGAGCCAATGTTCTCCAGAAATGTTTTTGGTGTGGGTTCACAGAGTGTGGCGCATATTATAAAGAGTGTTAAAGTTGTTTTATATCACAACCATTAGCGTGATCTGAATGGCTGTGGAACAATACCCCTGGTTTACACATAGTAAAAGCAAAAAAATATTTCTCCGCCATTTTGAAAAAGACGACAGGGGAAGCGTCACTCGTGACGTCACGAATTTGACCCGGTGGTAAAAGTAAGCATGCGCCTATTAATTTGGGGAGCGAGTTTGACCCGGCAGTAATTCAAGGCAGGCACATATTACATGCTCGGCGGCTATTCAGGTAAATACGGTATGTTTATTATGTCGTTCTCATTATGCTGATACGCTGAGGAAATGCGTTCCAACATTAGCAAGGCTAATTGCGGTATCTGGTACTGTATGTGCATCAGGCACATATGAGGTGGTATTTGCTTGGCACAATATAATGCATTACATGTAATGATTTTCTACTTTGTGTATTGACATGGTAGTAGGCTATATGATTTATGCGTAACGTAGTTTATGTGTAATGTTGTTGGCTCATAGCATCGCACTCTGCACTGAAAGATGGTGATGTGCGTACATGGAAGAGAATGCAGCGCGTCAGGTTGGATGCAACATGGAGTTATGCTGAACGAAATGTGGTGGAAATTTTACTGTTGGTTTGGCGTGCCATCAGAGTACGCCTATGCGATATATAATATATTATTATTTATAACAATTTCCATTGTGGTCCGTGCGGTCAAACCAGACATTTTAGCAGGGTAATGCCAACAATCTGTCCCGACTAAAATATTGTTGCGTAACTTTACAAATACATTTGGCTAATCAACATAAGTAAAATGTGGCATAATTACTTAGTAAACCATCTTGCAAGAAGCATAAACAAGACAAACCTAAAGCGTTGGACTCGTCGATTGGCATTTGAAGTTCCTTGGAGTAAGATTCGGATTCGGCTGCGTATCTGGCAACTTCAGTCATAGAGAGTGGGAGGGGACTACAGAATTTTGACCGTGATTGCAGTACCATTTCTGGCCACATTACTACATATGGCACCTTTAACATTTGTACGTTGTGTTACAAAACAGAACCACACGAAAAAGTAAGGGTTTAGGCTCTGTTTACTTTGCGATATAATAACGTTCTGCTAGAGGTGGACAACTAATTGACTAAATGTGAATATATGCTTTGTTACGGTCACTTTAAATGCTGCAACGTTACTATTATATCGTGCTAATGTTTTGCTCTTTCAGAATCAAATTGCAGCAAAGTTAGCTATTTGCTGAGGGCTAATTTTGTATACTGTCGCATAAAGTAAGTAAACATATGACGTTTGTTTTCTCTAATTCACTTTCAGACACAACAAGCAGAGGCTGTTGTAAGCGAGCACGGGTCTCAAATATGACAGACATCGAGGTAAATAACTTCAAAAGAGCAGTACTGTCGGTCAGGAATACGCGATATAACCTGATGTAGTGCTATTTCATTTGTGGTGGTATATTTCTGTACGAACAAAAAAAACCAACAACAATGACCCCCAGGAACCTTTAAGTGCTAAGAACTCCAATGACCAAAACTAAATGTTTCTGGATACTTGATGGAAAAGGGGCTAAATGCTGTGTCATAAAAAAAAGAAAAAAGAAAAGCATAAGAAAACAGGTCTATTTTTATGTCTGTAGTGGGACAGGAAATCTGAACTTAAGAAGTGGTAACGTTAGTGACTCTTTAGTGTAGAAAATGTATGGTTAACAATTTTAACTGGAGAGATGTACTTTGGGTTACTGAAAAAGTCCAAGTACTGTAGTACGTATCTCACTCTAGAAGTACTGGACCCCTAATTGTAATATCGTAGTGTTTTATCTAAACATTAAAAAAGACTCTTCATACCATGGTACAATCCTCACAGTCCGGGTCAAAGTAAATGATGAATGAGGCCAAGCAACTGTGATCTTTGGAAAGATCAAACAGCCTTTTAGATAGGCAGGGATATGTATATTTTTTCTAATAATGGAGTCATGGTGTATACATCACAAGAAATGATTTTATCCCCGGCTGACAATTATTAAAATATAATAAGTTAATTTGTATTGGATTGCAGAAATGAAGTATTTGACCTGGCTTAATTTTTGTGCTTGCCAATTAGTTTTTCTTCACCAAGCTGTTGTGTAGCTGGGTTTTTGGTCCACTCCCCATTATAAATCCTCTGTAGACTTTATTAATCCCACATTCATCAGTGTATATATTTTGCCAAACTTACGAACTAGGGGGGAAAATAGCCTTAGTTGTGCAAAACACAAAATTCTACTGCAGAGGACACTAGCTATGTAGACCATAATGGGATTTAAAGACACTTTGTTTCCATGTACTGTACTTATGTTCCGTCCAATTAAGTCACTTTTCTGTTTACGGTATATGGTTTCACTTTGTTAGCTAATCCAACACAATTTTTGAGTTGATAAAAACCCAATTCCCCCCAGTTGGACATCAAAGTTGCCACAAAGGGTTTACAATGGGTGGTTTATGCTTCTGGGTACACCCGCCCGTCCCTTTTTGATACCATTGTGAACCTTTCAAAGTTCTACCAAGGAGTTGTATGTGTGTCGTGCTATACTCCGTCTAGACACAAGGGGCAGTGTTTTCCGGTGGTACCATTTATGGAGCAGCCATAATGATAAATGGGTTGTACTTGTATAGCTTGTTGAATATTTAGCTTGTTGGCCTCCTTCATTGGTACTAAACAATGGTAATCAAAAAGAGAAGCAGAGTGTTAAGAACTGAAAATAATCCATGTGTCATTTTTACAACAGTCAACTTCATGAAAGTGTTGATCAGAGATTGGAGAAGGCATTCACAAGAGCGGGCTGTACGCCCTCTAATCGGGTTGTCCACACAGGAAATTAGGTATTTAATGACGGTAATGAATGAGTGTCTATAGTGGCTAATTAGCGAAGCCAGAAAGTCAAATGGCACAGAGCAGTGAGACTTCCTTAACAAACTTTGACAACAGAAGCGCAAACTGCCAACTCAAAGCCTAATGTACTATTTGGTGGAAATCCATGTTCGATTGCCCCAAGGGCAGTGAGAATTGTACCATGGCTGAGAGATAAAGGCCTCCTACTACAGCTTCTCCACAAAAAGTTGGAGAAGTTGACCAGAAGGATGAGGAAAGGATGGAGGGAAAGGAGGGACTGCGTTCCAAACGACCGAGTGTTACCTCTCTGGCCTTCTGTGCTGCCAACTCAGCATGCCGCTGCCTTTCCAGCTCCTCCAGCAACTGTCTCTCCATGATGCGCTTTGCCTCCTCAACACGTCGCAGCACCTCCCGCTCTATCTCGTCCTTACGCTTCTCCAGCTCTTCTTCCACACGCTTGGCCACCAGCTCCTCCACTCGGCGCGCTGTCTCCTCTTCGATAAGTTTTTCCTCTATCTCCTGCTGACGACTAACAAACACATGAATTGAATTCATTAGCTTGTTTGAAGTCTGCATATTTTTGTTGCACATCACACAGTAGAAAAACTACTTTGAGAAAATAGGTTCACTCTACGTGAAAACAAGGCAAATATGAATAATTGCACAGTAAGGGTGAAAACAAGGCAAATATGAAAAATTGCACAGTATTTATATTTAATTGATTACTGTGAAAATACATTGCTCTTTCATGTTTAATAAGGTGTGGGAACTTGGTACAACTAATCTGAATACAATTACATTTAATGCCACACCTTAATGTCTAGATGGGTGTGAGAATATAGCAAGAAAGTGGGTATGTTGGCCTCACTGATCCTGCCTGCTACGTCTTATTATTCTCTGGCAGACCAGGTGCGCATCAGCTGCCTTAAAATGCAGTTACGACACAAACCATCACCTAACAGAAAAAGATAAACCTGCTTGTGGTGGGCCAAATGTTTTTGTGGCAGGCTGTGACAAATACATGAAAGGTGAAGAATATAAGTTAAATTTCCTCTATACAGCACTAAATTTGGACACCCCTGCAATAAAATAAACAATAATATAATGAAAAGTCGAGTCACACTACAGATGTCCGTCTTGTTTTTCTTCAATTTTGAATATATATATATATATATATATATATATATATATTTTTTTTTTTTTTGTATATAAGGTAATTAAGTTATGTAAAACTAAATTAATAGTTTTAAAGCATAAAGAATAAATAAATATTAACATTGGCAACCATGCATGGCACACTGGACAATGTATTGGGACTGGACTTTACACAATAAGGACTTTGGGGGCAATCACCAATAAGTTGTTTCCGGCAAAAATGGTTTGCCAAAACATAGCTCCGTTTTTGTCTGTTATCATACAGCTAGGACAATAAACACACTTTCATTTGTCAGAAAACCATTCTGCAGAATCGAGTACCCAAACAAAGAATCCCACACTTTGGTGTTTATCTGTGTTTCTTTGAGTACGTAAGCCCTTATGGGACCAAATAAATTTGCGAGTGGGGTTCGGCGATTATATATTTGTGATCAATTTCAGGTTGATCATGGTCCTGATCAGCTGTGAGCAAAACAACTTGATGAAGCATGGTGGAAATGTCCACCACTACAGCCATATCCAAGTCGACGTTTCCCCGCTCCACTTGTGGATGTTATTTGCTTTCACTCGAAGACGATTGTGTGATGGTCGTTTGGGTGGTCAAAGTGTTGAAAAAGTACTACATAAAAGCATCAAATTGTGAGCCGAGTCTACAAAGGTAGACATAGCAATAGCAGTTTAGCTGGTACTAGTGGAACGTATTTTAACTTGAAGTAGATAATCTGTACTGCTATTAATGATGCTGCACATTTGCAAGTAGCAACAATGTTAACAGCATATGTAGCATCATAATTTGAAAATGGTAACACTTACATTTTAAAACATTTTTATTATCCCTGACGACACATGGTTTATTTTGTGTCTTGCATTCATGCCCAAATACTCAGAACTGTAAAACAGTTAATTGTTTTATATTTTTCTACATTTGTTATTGTAAAAATTCAAAATATTAAAAATTAATCTATTCTATGGTCATCTGTTTTTTTTTATTGGCTTTACTATTTATTTAGAATGTTAATAATAAAAAGTTGATTTTGATTTTAGTACAGATGCTTTAAAACTGGCAGATTAAAAATGTACATGTAAAAAAAAGTGTAAAATGAATCGAGAACGGAAGATGTGAAACAATTAACAGGGATCATTTGTTTTGCCATAATGATCACAACTGTATGGAAAAACACTACTGGATTTCAAGAAAAAACTCATAGAAAAAAATACTACGGTACCTCTCCCCTCCTCCCTCTCTGTTCCTTGGCGTCTTCCCCAACAAGAGTCTTTAATAAAAGTACAATTGATGTTAAATATTCATCCATTTCATTCCATCATGTATATGTATTTTGCATTGTTTTCTGCAAGCAAAATATGCCTATTCTTTGTAAAAATGTGTTTTGTATTCATGTTTGTGGGAGTATGCAACAGATTAGATTATTTCTTAGGAAAATAAATTGTTGTAGTTTTCGCACTACTTGGTCTTATCCTTTAGAACAGGATTTTTAATAGGACTAGTTGTTAAAAATCCCTAAATACTCAGCACAATGATTGAATGGGGTTGGAGATGTCCTCTCGGGTGGGGTGGAATTTGGCAATAATCACATGGTGCCACCAGTACGACACATCTTCAGTTGTGTTCCCCAACATCATTGGGTGTTTCGGCCATTTATCACAAGACACCCTCTGCTGTGGTAGGCCCACCACAGGCTAATGAAAACCGATTGTTTATTGAGTGTTAACAAAAGCATCCGTGAGCGATTTTTAGAAGATTTTTACTAACCCAAAATGCTTATATTCCGACTAAGACTGAATATTCAGGTAAAATAATCCTATTTTGTCTCTATAGTGTGATTGCAATTTGATTTCCGTTTGTCAGCCTGTATTCTATAGAGCTTCTTCTTTTTATACCAAATGAAATATAATGGATGATTTTTTTAAATGGTCTAATGGGACAAAATTGAATGAATAATTATTTAAGCAATTACTTAAAAGGGAATTGCACTTTTTTAAAATAAATTTTGCTTGTCGTTCACAATCATTAAGAGCGTTATTAGGATTTTATTATAACTGACGAGACATGGTTTATTTTGTGTCTTGCGTTCTTGCCCAAATACTCAGAACTGTAAAATAGTTAATTGTTTTATATTTTTCTACATTTGTTATTGTAAAAATTAAAAATATTAATAATTAATCTATTCTATGTTCATCTGTTTTTTTATTGGCTTTATTATTTAATTAGAATGTTAATAGTAAAAAGTTGATTTAAATTTTAGTACAGGTGCTTTAAAAGTGGCAGATTAAAAATATACATGTAAAAAAAAGTGTAAAATTAATCGAGAACGGAAGATGTGAAACAATTAACAGGCATAATTTGTTTTACCATAATGATCAGTACTGTGTGGAAAAACACTACTAGATTTCAAGAAAAAACTCATAGAAAAAAATACTACGGTACCTCTCCCCTCCTCCCTCTCTGTTCCTTGGCGTCTTCCCCAACAAGAGTCTTTAATAAAAGTAAAATTGATGTTAAATATTCATCCATTTAATTCAATCATGTATATGTATTTTGCATTGTTTTCTGCAAGCAAAATATGCCTATTCTTTGTAAAAATGTGTTTTATGTTCATGTTTCTGGGAGTATGCAACAGATTAGATTATTTCTTAGGAAAATAAATTGTAGTTTTCGCACTTCTCTGTCTTATCCTCTAGAACAGGATTTTTAATAGGACTAGTTTTTAAAAATCCCTAAATTCTCAGCACAATGATTGAATGGGGTTGGAGATGTCCTCTTGGGTGGGGTGGAATTTGACAATAATCACATGGTGCCACAAGTACAACACATCTTCAGTTGTGTACCCCAACATCATTGGGTGTTTCTAATTTGGCAATAATCACATGGTGCTACCAGTACGACACATCTTCAGTTGTGTTCCCCAACATCATTGGGTGTTTTGGCCATTTATCACAAGACACACTCTGCTGTGATTGGCCCACCACAGCCTGATTACTAATGAAAACTGATTGTGTTTATTGATTGTTAACAAAAGCATCTGTAAATGATTTTTACCTTTTCGAGAAGGTCAAAGGAGTGATGTTAGTAGTAGTTGACTGGGAGGTGTTTTCATTTGGGGAGAGTACACTGCCTTATGCTCACCTGCTAAAGACCTATCTGCTCGACGCTGAAGCATTTACTACACGCGCACTGTATACACACTGCTGATTGGCTGTTACTGCTCTGAATATGCACTGCTTATTGGCTGTAACCAATCAGATGGTTGTGTGGGTGGGACAATGCTGGGTGCTGAGACAGAGGCAGAAGAAGCAAAGCAGCTTGTTAATACTTTAGCTTAGAAACTTGTTCGATACACACCCGTACTGAACCGAAACCCCCGTACCGAAACGGTTCAACACAAATACACGTACCGTTACACCCCTACCGGATACACAAAAACACTTCCTCATTCTCCGCCAATCACTTTTCAGGCACGGATGGTGTGTTTGTAAACATGGGAACAACTGACATCTAATCCAAACGACACAAACATAAAACATTAGCTGGACATTACAATATGAATTGATATACATATATAGCCTATTATTTGCACACTATCGACCTCAAAGGGAATAAGCGGTAGACAATGGATGGATGGATAAAATTACATTCATATATGTGTTATGAAATATATCATTTAATGTATTCAATGTAAAACTACACTTAATTATTTCAATATTTAATGATTTCATTAATTATTTCATGATCCAAAGATTAATTTGAACAATTCATGAACCTGTGTGTCAGCATTTGATTAATATATTTGACTTGTCAAACTACTATTCAATATATTAATATTCAAGTCCATCTATCCATCCATCCATTTTCTACATCTTGTCCCTTTCGGGGTGGCTGGAGCCTATCTCAGCTGCATTCGGGCTAAGGGCTGGGTACACCCTGGAGAAGTCGCCACCTCATCACAGGGCCAACACAGATAGACTGACAACATTCACACTCACATTCACACACTAGGGTCGTGAAATGTAAATGAGTATTGTTGCCCATTTTGGATGGTTATTTAGAGGGGGAGCAGTGAGCAGCAGCAGTGGCCGCGCCCGGAAATCATCCATCCATCTATCCATCCATCCAATTTCTATCGCTTGTCCCGTTTGGGGTTGCGGGGGGTGCTGGAGCCCCCCGCCAATCAACCTATCCCCAGGTGCATGTCTTTGGAGGTGGGAAGAAGCCGGAGTACTCGGAGGGAACCCACGCAGTCACGGGGAGAACATGCAAACTCCACACAGAAAGATCCCGAGCGCAGGATCGAACACAGGACCTTCGTATTGTGAGGCAGACACACTAACCCCTGTTTCACCGTGCTTCCCGGGAATCATTGAATAAATATTGAATTTGTTAAATGATTAAATAATTATTTATAGCAGGTCCATTCTATGTGTCATACTTGATCATTTTGCGATATTGCCATATTTTTGCTGAAAGGATTTAGTAGAGAACATCCACGATAAAGTTCGCAACTTTCGGTGTTAAGAGAAATGCCCTGCTTCTACCGGAAGTCGCAGACGATGACGTCACGTGTGGGGGCTCCTCACATATTCACATTGTTTTTAATGGGAGCCTCCAACAAAAAGTGCTATTCGGACCGGGAAAACGACAATTTCCCCATTAATTTGAGCGAGGATGAAAGATTGGGGTTTGAGGATACTGATAGCGACGGACTAGAAAAAAAAAAAGATAAAAAAAATAAGTTAAAAAAAACGTGATTGCATTGGGATGGATTCCGATGTTTTTAGAGACATTTACTAGGATATTTCTGGGAAATCCCTTATCTTTCTATTGTGTTGCTAGTGTTTTAGAGAGTTAAATAGTACCTGATACTCGGAGGTGTACGTCCACGGGTGTCTTGACGCCAATGTCTCAGGGGAGTCTACGGCAGCTTTATGGACGGCACAAGCTCAGCTTTTCTCCGGTAAGTAGTGACTTTTTACCACAATGTTCTCACTGAAAACTGCTGGGTGACATTCCGTCGTGATTCATATTTGCTTGACTGCGCTCTGATCCATAGTAAAGTTTCACCTCCAGGAATTTTAAACAAGGAATCACCGTGTGTTTGTGTGGCTAAAGGCTAAAGCTTCCCAACTCCATCTTTCTACTGTGACTTCTCCAATATTAATTGAACAAATTGCAAAAGATTCAGCAACACAGATCTCCAAAATACTGTGTAATTATGCTATTAAAGCAGACAACTTTTACCTGTGTGTGGGCATAGCGCTCATACTTCCTAAAAACCCTTGACGTCTTGCGTACACGTCATTACACGCGTTTTCAAGACGAAACTCCATGGAAATTTGAAATTGTAATTTAGTACACTAAAAAGGCCGTATTGGCATGTGTTGCAATGTTAATATTTCATCATTGATATATAAACTATCAGACTGTGTGGTGGGTAGTAGTGGGTTTCAGTAGGCCTTTAAATCATAAAATAATGAAATCAATACCTAATTGAATGTAGTACTAAACTAATGACACGTTGTATTTATTTCCACTCATACTTAATGACACATTTAAGTAACTACTTAGAGATCCATCCATCCATCCATTTTCTAACGCTTTTTCCCTTTGGGGTCGCTGGAGTCTATCTAAGCTAAATTCGGGTGGAAGGTGGTGTACACCCTGGACAAGTCGCCACCTCATCTCAGGGTATTAGTTTATTTTGTCCCATTTGACCCACAATAGATCCTAGCTCAATATATGCTGAGATATCTACTTAAAGGCCTACTGAAACCCACTACTACCGACCACGCAGTCTGCTAGTTTATATATCAATGATGAAATATTAACTTTGCAACACATGCCAATACGGCCGGTTTAGTTTACTAAATTGAAATTTAAAATTTCCCGCGAAGTGTCCTGTTGAAAACGTCGCGAAATGATGACGCTTATGTTGACGCTTATGTTGACGCGTGCTTGTGACGTTATTGGTTGGAGCGGTCATTTTATCCCAGCACCACTCTCGGCTAAAAGTCGTCAGTTTTAATCGCATAATTACACAATATTTTGGACATCTGTGTTGCTGAATTTTTGCAATTTGTTCAATTAATAATGGAGAAGTCACAGTAGAAAGATGGAGTTGGGAAGCTTTAGCCTTTAGCCACACAAACACACAGTGATTCCTTGTTTAAAATTCCTGGAGGTGAAACTTTACTATGGATCAGAGCGCAGTCAAGCAAATATGAATCACGAGAAGAATGCTGTTGGTGGAAAGCGGCAGATTGCAGCTGCCTTTAGCAACCTAAACACAGCCAGTGTTTCTTTGTTTGTTGTGAAGCTTTAACACAGAGCGGTCAAGCGAACATGGTTCTCTACCACATGTCAACCGGCAGGATTCGGTGAGAAAATTGTGCTAATAGGTCGGCTCTTACCGTAAACATGAGCGGAGCTTGTGTCGTTCCTCCTGCAGCTGTCAAAAAGGCAGCTGCGACTTTCTTGGCTACTCCATGGCTTCCCTCAGAGACACTGGCGGTCACCACACCCCTCCGACTTTCAGGTATGACTACCATATTTCCTTCAATTGCCGCTGGGTATATAGTATGTGCCTGCCTTGAATTACTGCCAGGTCAAACTCGCTTCGCAAAATAATTAGCGCATGCTTAGTGTTACCGCCGGGTCAAACTCGTGATGTCACTAGTGACACTTCCCCTGTTATCATTTCCACAATGGAGGAGGCTGATTTCAATACCGGTAATTTGAAATTGCATAAAGGGAAGAAGATTAAGAGCTATTCCGTAGGATTTAAGGTCCAAGCTATTGAATACCAGTATGCTAAAAAGAACAGTAAGCAGCTATGTTTCATTAATATACCTGTGGAGCCGACGGTCCGACAGACAGGCAGGGCACGCTGGAGTTGGCGGCGTGGGAACCCGGTGCTTTCTCCCTCGTCAAGTGACGAGGGAGAAAACACCGAGTTCCCAAAGAGTAAATAGAGCAACAGAATACCAGTCACTTCCTGCTACCCGCATACAACTACAGCTGATTGGACTGTGGCGGTCACGTGACTAGGAAGCGCGCAATGAGTAAATAGAAAGGCAAGAGCCTAATAGTCTCCACAAATGTATGTATGTATGTATGTATTTGACACATGCGTTACATAAAAGTAAGACCATAATGTTTTTCTTTTTTATTAAATGTGCTTTTCATGATGGTATCCTTACATCACACTCAAATTTTTACTGCATGCCTTTGGTAAGTGCCGGAGTGAGAAGAGGTTTTAAATTAATAGCGCATGCTTACTTTTACCGCATGCCTTTGGTAAGCGTGGGAGTGAGAAGAGCTTTTAAATTAATTAGCGCCCCGGCTGTAATTCAAGGAAATACGGTATATAATCTCACTAAAACACTAGTAACACAATAAGCAGATAAGGGATTTTCCAGAATTATCCTAGTAAATGTGTCTAATAACATCTGAGTCGCTCCCACTGTCCTCGTCTTTGTTTTCTCTTCTAGTCCTTCACTCTCACTAACCTCATCCACAAATCTTTCAACCTCGCTCAAATTAATGGGGAAATTGTCGCTTTCTCGGTCCGAATCGCTCTACCTGCTGGTGACCATGTTGTAAACCATGTAGAGATGTGAGGAGCTCTATAACCCATGACGTCAAGCGCACATCGTCTGCTACTTCCAGTACAGGCAAGGCTTTTTTATTAGCCACCAAAAGTTGCGAACTTTATCGTCGATGTTCTGTACTAAATCCTTTCAGCAAAAATATGGCAATATCGCAAAATGATCAAGTATGACACATAGAATGGACCTTCTATCCCTGTTTTAATAAGAAAATCTCATTTCAGTAGGCCTTTAATGACACATATAAGTAATTACTTAGAGTTCTTAGAGATTTTATACTGCTTATTCCCTTTGGGGTGACGGGGGGTGCTGAAGCCTATCTCAGCTGCCTTCGGGCGGAAGGCGGGGTACACCCTGGACAGGTCGCCACCTCATCGCAGGGTATTACTTAGAAATGTATTAGTTTATTTTGTACTATTCGACCCACCATAGATCTTAGCTCAATATATGCTGAGATATCGACTTAAAGGCCTACTGAAACCCACTACTACCGACCATGCAGTCTGATAGTTGATATATAAATGATGAAATATTAACATTGCAACACATGCCAATACGGGCTTTTTAGTTTACTAAATTGCAATTTTAAATTTCCCTGGAGTTTTTTCTTGAAAACGTTGCGTAATGACGACGTGTACGCTTGACGTTACGGGCTGTTAGGGAATATGAGCGCTGCGCACACACACAGATAAAAGTTGTCTGCTTTAATGGCGTAATTACACAGTATTTTGGAAATCTGTGTTGAAAGATGGAGTTGGGAAGTTTTAGCCTTTAGCCACACAAACACACGGTGATTCTTTGTTTAGAATTCACGGAGGTGAAACTTTACTATGGATCACAGCGAACATGGATCCCGACCAAATGTCAACCAGCAGGTTTCAGTGAGAAAATTGTGGTTAAAAAGTCGCTTCTTACTGGATATCAGCTGAGCTTGTGCTGCCCATACAGCTGCCGTCGACTTCCCCGAGACACTGCGCGTCAACACGCGGCCGTGGACGTACATTTCTGACTATTGGGTACTGTTAAACTCACAAAAACACTAGCAACACAATAGAAATATAAGGGATTTCCCAGAATTATCCTAGTAAATGTCTCTAAAAACATCAGAATCCGTCCCAATGCAATCACGTTTTTTTCTAGTCCGTCGCTATCAATATTCTCAAACACAAATCTTTCATTCTCGCTCAAATTAATGGGGAAACGTTTTCTCGGTCCGAATAGCTATGTTTGTTGGAGGCTCCCATTAAAATCAATGTGAATATGTGAGGAGCCATCAACATGTGACATCATCGTCTGCAACTTCCGGTAGAGGCAGGGCTGTTCTCTTGGCACCGAAAAATGCGAACTTTATAGTGGATGTTTTCTACTAAATCCTTTCAGCAAAAATGTGGCAATATCGCAAAATGATCAATGTTGGCCCTGCGATGAGGTGGCGACTTGTCCAGGGTGTACCCTGCCTTCTGCCCGATTGTAGCTGAGATGGGCGCCAGTGCCCCCCGCGACCCTGAAAGGGAATAAGCGGTAGAAAATGGATGGATGGATGGATGACATAGAATGGACCTGCTATCCCCGTTTTAATAAGAAAATCTCATTTCAGTAGGCCTTTAATGGCTTTGTGTTGTAGGTGAGAGCAAACTAATGGAATGTCTACTCATAAGCCTCCCTTGTAATGAATAATTGTATTTCTGCAATATGCCAAGGGCCACTGATAGAGGAGCTTGTGGACAAAAACGAGCCCGGGGTTGCCTTTTGGACAACAACACACTAGCATTGCCAGGTGCTAAAGCGTACTTAGCATGTTAGCATGGGTGTAATGTGAGTCTTGCTTCATCTGCAATGAAATACGCACATCTTTCTTTGCCGCTCCATCTCCGCTTTCCTTTCTTCCTCCTCCTTCCTCTGCTTCTCGTCGAGGGCATTTCTCTTGCTTAATGTCCGGCCGAAGATGTCCATGCGCTCCGGAGGGGACGCAGCCCTTTCCCGGCGAGCCGAGGTCGTGGCGGACCGAGACCGGGAACGAGAATTACGGCGCCGGTTCCTCTTCGCTTCTTTTGACTTGGACCTTTTTTTAGACCTCTCCCTGTCTCTGGACCGCGAGCGGCTCCTTTTCTTGCTGTGCTTGCTGCTTTTGGAGTGCTTGGACCGGGATGAGCTTCGGCTTCGAGAGCGGCCCATGATGGTGACCACTCTTAACCGACTATTAGAATCAGTCGCTTGTGCGTGATCAGTATCTTACCGACACACACGCTCCTTATTCAATGGTTATTATTTCCTAAAAATACAACCAGGACTCACGTACCAGTTAGGATTTAGCATAAATTGTCACTGAACGAGATTGTTTGCCCTACTAGCTTACAACAAGCCAAGATGGCGACTTGACGAAGACGGGTTTCCCATCATGCACAGCGGCACTCGGTTTGTTTCGGCTGTCCTCGGGATTGCGCAACCTTTCTGAACACAAATGGTAAATAACAGTAATCCATCCATCCATCCATTTTTCTAACGCTTATCCAAGTGGTTCTCAACCTTTTTTCAGTGATGTACCCCTGTGAAAATGTTTTTAATTCAAGTACCCCCTAATCAGAGCAAAGCATTTTTGGTTGAAAAATAAAGATACAGTAAAATACAGCACTATATCATCAGTTTCTGATTTATTAAGTTGTATAACAGTGCAACATACTGCTCATTTGTAGTGGTCTTTCTTGAACTATTTGGAAAAAAATATATAAAAATAACTAAAAACTAAACAAGTGGTTCAATTATAAATAAAGATTTCTACACATAGTAATCATCAACTTAAAGTGCCCTCTTTGAGGATTGTAATAGAGATCCATCTGGATTCATGAACTTAATTCTAAACATTTCTTCACAAAAAAATTAATCTTTAACATCAATATTTATGGAACATGTCCACAAAAAAATCTAGCTGTCAACACTGAATATTGCAATGTTGCATTTATTTTCACAGTTTATGAACTTAAATTCATATTTTGTTGAAGTATTATTCAATAAATATATTTTTAAAGGATTTTTTAATTGTTGCTATTTTTAGAATATTAAAAAAAATATCACGTACCCTTCGGGATACCTTCAAATACCCCCAGGGGTACGCGTACCCCCATTTGAGAACCACTGGCTTATCCCTTCCGAGGTCGCGGGGAGTGCTGGAGCCTATCTCAGTAATCCATTGAGATAAAAAAAAACAACAACCATTGTAAATTAAATATATACAAAATATTATACTTATATTATAAACCTATACAACATTAAAAATAAGAGAGGGTGTTTATCTATGAATTGATTAACGTGGACTCCCACTTAAACAAGTTGAAAAACTTATCCGGGTGTTACCACAAAGTGGTCAATTGTATGGAATATGTACTGTACTGTCTACTTATAAAAGTTTAAATAAATCAATCAATCAGTCTTACTATCCATCCATCCATCCATCTTCTTCCGCTTATCCGAGGTTGGGTCGCGGGGGCAGCAGCCTAAGCAGGGAAGCCCAGACTTCCTTCTCCCCAGCCACTTCGTCCAGGTGGATCCCGAGGCGTTCCCAGGCCAGCCGGGAGACATAGTCTTCCCAACGTATCCTGGATCTTCCCCGTGGCCTCCTACCAGTAGGAGGTGCCCGAAACACCTACCTAAAGAGGCGTTCAGGTGGCATTGGTGGGGTGGAATTTGGCAATTCCACACCAACAGTATATCATACTGTTAGAAAATAATGATATATTTAGAGTATATATCATACTATATATACTCTAAATACATTTTTACACAGCGACTTGTCCAGACTCTTCTCCATCTTCCATTTGATTACAGCAGAGATGCCCCCCCCCCCCCCCCCCCCTCCCCGAGAACCGGAAAGGGACAAGCGGTAGGAAATGTATGGATGGAAGAACCATTGGTATTCAAATACATAAAAAATCGTATACTTATTATATACATGTATATAATACAATACATTAGAGAGGGTGTACTGCAGGGGTCACCAACACGGTGCCCGCGGGCACCAGGTAGCCGTAAGGACCAGATGAGTCGCCCGCTGGCCTGTTCTAACAATAGCTCAAATAGCAGCACTTACCAGTGAGCTGTCTCTCTTTTTTTTTTAAATTTGTATTTACTAGCAAGCTGGTCTCGCTTTGCTCGACATATTTAATTCTAAGAGAGACAAAACTCAAATAGAATTTGAAAATCCAAGAAAATATTTTAATGACTTGGTCTTCACTTGTTTAAATAAATTCTTTTTTTTTTTTTTTTACTTTGCTTCTTATAACTTTCAGAAAGACAATTTTGGAGAAAAATTACAACCTTAAAAATGATTTTAAGATTTTTAAACTCATATACCCTTTTACCTTTTAAATTCCTTCCTCTTCTTTCCTGACATTTTAAATCAATGTTCAAGTAATTAAAAAAAAAAATTCTTGTAAAGAATAATAAATACATTTTAATTTAAATCTTCATTTTAGCTTCTGTTTTTTTCACAAAGAATATTTGTGAAATATCTCTTCAAACTTATTATGATTAAAATTCCCAAAAATTATTCCGGCAAATCTAGAAAATCTGTAGAATCAAATTTAAATATTATTTCAAACTCTTTTGAATTTCTTTTTAAATTTTTGTTCTGGAAAATCTAGAACAAATAATGATTTGTCTTTGTTAGAAATATAGCTTGGTCCAATTTGTTGTATATTCTAACAAAGTGCAGATTGGATTTTAACCTATTTAAAATATGTCATCAAAATTCTAAAATTAATCCTAATCAGGAAAAATTACTAATGATGTTCCATAAATTCTTTTTTATATTTTTTCAAAAAGATTCGAACTAGCTAGTTTTTTTCTTCTTATTTTTTGGTTGAATTTTGAATTTTAAAGAGTCGAAATTGAAGATAAACTATGTTTCAAAATTAAATTTTCATTTTTTTGCAGTTTTCTCTTCTTTTAAACCGTTCAATTGAGTGTTTGTTTTTTTAATCATTTATTCTCTACAAAAAACCTTCCATAAAAGGAAAAAATATATACAATGGAATGACAGACAGAAATACCCATTTTTTATATATATAATATATAAATTTTATTTATTGAAGCAATTGAGCAAATTGGCTATTTCGTGCATTTTTTTAAAGTGTGTATCAAACTGGTAGCCGTTCGCATCAGTCAGTACCCAAGAAGTAGCTCTTGGTTTCAAAAAGGTTGGTGAGCCCTGGTGTATAGTATCCATCCATCTATCTATTCCATATTCTACCTCTTTTCCGTTTGGTATGTATATTATAAATAAATATGTTGTGCCATCTCGTGCGTTTTTAACAGGTTTTTTTGGTGCCCAGTCTGACTAAAAAGTGTCCACCCATTTCAATCGTGGATTGTTAAATTCAGGAGGTTTTTGTAGGCCATTTTTCATTTATGGATGTACTTGAAATACATGCACGGATTAAAAAATGCAGATTAACAAAACATATTTTTGTATTTTAATCAATGTCTTTGATGAGTAAAACTAGTAATGAATATTGGAATAAAGTGATTAGTTACCCGCCTTCTGCACCCCAAATGCAGCACCCCCCGCCACCCCGAACGAAACAAGCGGTAGAAAATGGATGGATGGATGGAATGTCACTAAACAAGATTGTTTGTTCTACTAGTTTACAACAAGCCAAGATGGCGACTTGAGGAAGATGTGTTTCCCATCATGCAAAGCGGCACTGGGTTTGTTTCGGCTGTCCTCGGGGTTGCGCAACCTTTCTGACCACGAATGGTAAATAACAGTAATCCATAGAGATTAAAAAAACAACAACTATTGGAAATTAAATATATACAAAATATTATACTTATATTATATTATATAACATTAAAAATAAGAGAGTGTGTATACTATATGTACTCTATATATACGTGTATAGTATATATACTATAAATATATATTTTGTGCCATCTTGTGTGTTTTAACAGCTTTTTTGGTGCCCAGTCTGACTAAAAAGTGTCTACCCATTTCAATCGTGGATTCTTAATTTCAGGAGGTTTTTATAAGCCATTTGCATTTATGAATGTACAAAC
Organism: Nerophis ophidion; assembly: GCF_033978795.1. Classification (NCBI taxonomy): domain Eukaryota; kingdom Metazoa; phylum Chordata; class Actinopteri; order Syngnathiformes; family Syngnathidae; genus Nerophis; species Nerophis ophidion. Next base: position 22,293,855 of record NC_084623.1, on the reverse strand, counting down.
CCCGTTTCCATATGAGTTGGGAAATTGTGTTAAATGTAAATATAAACGGAATACAATGATTTGCAAATCATTTTCAACCCATATTCAGTTGAATATGCTACAAAGACAACATATTTGATGTTCAAACTGATAAACTTTTTTTTTTTGTAAATAATCATTAACTTTAGAATTTGATGCCAGCAACACGTGACAAAGAAGTTGGGAAAGGTAGCAATAAATACTGATAAAGTTGAGGAATGCTAATCAAACACTTATTTGGAACATCCCATAGGTGTGCAGAATAATTGGGAACAGGTGGGTGCCATGATTGGGTATAAAAACAGCTTCCCAAAAAATTGTCAGTCTTTCACAAGAAAGGTTGGGGCGAGGTACACCCCTTTGTCCACAAATGCGTGAGCAAATAGTCCAACAGTTGAAGAACAACGTTTTTCAAAGTGCAATTGCAAGAAATTTAGGGATTTCAACATCTACAGTCCATAATATCATCAAAAGGTTCAGAGAATCTGGAGAAATCACTCCACGTTAGCGGCATGGCCGGAAACCAACACTGAATGACCGTGACCTTCGATCCCTCAGTCGGCACTGTATCAAAACCCGACATCAGTGTGTAAAGGATATCACCACATGGGCTCAGGAACACTTCAGAAAACCAATGTCACGAAATACAGTTTGTCGCTACATCTTTAAGTGCAAGTTAAAGCTCTACTATGCAATGCGAAAGCCATTTATCAACAACATCCAGAAACGCCGCCGGCTTCTCTGGGCCCGAGATCATCTAAGATGGACTGATGCAAAGTGGAAAAGTGTTCAGTGGTCTGACGAGTCCACATTTCAAATTGTTTTTGGAAATATTCGACATCGTGTCATCCAGACCAACGGGGAAGCGAACCATCCAGACTGTTATTGACGCAAAGTTCAAAAGCCAGCATCAGCGATGGTAAGGGGGTGCATTAGTGCCCAAGGCATGGGTAACTTACACATCTGTGAAGGCACCATTAATGCTGAAAGGTACATACAGGTTTTGGAACAACATATGCTGCCATCTATGGGCTGTCTTTTTCATGGACGCCTGCTTATTTCAGCAAGACAATGCCAAGCCACATTCAGCACGTGTTACAACAGCGTGGCTTCGTAGAAAAAGAGTGCGGGTACTTTCCTTGCCCGCCTGCTGTCCAGACCTGTCTCCCATCGAAAATATGTGGCGGAGACCCCGGACTGTTGAACGACTGAAGCTCTACATAAAACAAGAATGGGAAAGAATTCCACTTTAAAAGCTTCAACAATTAGTTTCCTCAGTTGCCAAACGTTTATTGAGTGTTGTTAAAAGAAAAAGTGATGTAACACAGTGGTGAACATGCCCTTTCCCAACTACTTTGGCACGGGTTGCAGTCATGAAATTCTAAGTAAATTATTATTTGCAAAAAAATAAAAAAAATGTATGAGTTTGAACATCAAATATCTTGTCTTTGTAGTGCATTCAATTGAATATGGGTTGAAAAGGATTTGCAAATCATTGTATTCTGTTTATATTTACATATAACACAATTTCCCAACTCATATGGAAACTGAGTTTGTATCTGAAATACATGCAATGATTTTTAAAAAAGCAGATTAAGGAAAAAAATGTTCTAATTAATGTCTTTGATAAATAAAACTAGTTGTATTTTAGTCATGAATATTTGAATAAAGTAATTACATTTCAAACCACCAAAAAATTGCATTTCCCCTGCCCCTGCAAAAGGAAAAGGTATATCCGTCTATGATGTTAGCTGTGATGAGCAGCAGTAAAATGTCAATAAAAATCAGCCAGGTATATTACATTTATTTGTATTAATCACATTAATCGCATCAATATAATTAATTAGTTTTTAAAAATTACGTTTTTTCGATTTTATTTTATACATTGGCATTTTTTTTATTTGTATATCGTTACATAAAATTTTACATATAGTTGCAATACAGTGACAAAAGCAACAGCGTGTTTTGTCTCTATACATGAGCTTTGTTATTACTCATCTAGGCTTGTGCTGTAGAAATCTCAACATTCGGGGCTAAAATGTTGCTTTCCAGTATAGCAAGAAACACACAGAAGACGAGACAAGAAGCAATGATACAATCAGAAATAATTGACTGAGCACACACAAAATGAGGGCAATTGTAACCACTTTGGCAAACTCCAGCACTGAAAATAGACATTCTATATTTAAGAACAGCAGAGTTCAGTCAATCAGGCAAGGTCACACCAATCACGCTAAAAAGTCCTGTTTCATTTTCTTACAGCATGTAAGAGTCTAATTTTAGTCCAAAGGGACCTTTTGCTGATGAGGTAATAGGATTTTGTGATCAGAGAATTGCGATGAAAGCCCCTTGATGTCGACTAACAGTCGTTCACACGCCACACCTGTCAAGACCAACATAGAGTGATACTTGGGCTTTGTTTGTAATCTGTTCCAGAAGGTTAAAACAAACAAATTGTTTGAAAACTGAAACAATTTTCCCAAAGAAATGTCATGAATAATAAATAACACCCAAAATAAACACAAAACACAGTTTATAGATAATTACTAGGGCTGCACGATAAATATCAGGTAGACAATTGTCGGCTCGGAATAAGGAATCAAGGCAACCCGCAGTAAATTCGATAACCAATTTCAAAAAAATTGCTGGGTGAAGGTGAACAAATCAAGCACTCCTATTTACCTGTTAATGCTGTGTCCTGAGTTTACTGTAAACAAACAAGGTGTTGATTGAGTGGGACTTCTTCACTGTTTCAGGGGATGACATTTTGCGTGCTGTTTTTTTACAAAATATTCAGCAAACATTCCTTGAGGAGGGGAGAAAACATTATGCTTCAACACATCAAAACTTATCAGCCCACCTAAAACGCCAGCAACGCATGACAATGTTTTGAAATCCTAGAAAGACTCACATTGCTGAAGAGGCTGCACCAAAGCCTATCGCTGCAACGTGTGAAAAGTTTCAAAATAAAATTTGATTTCTGTCTTTTTTCAAGTCCAAATGTGATTATACACATATTCTACCTGTAAAAAAATTGTGTATTGGTCCATCTTAGGAAACTTCATTTTATTTTTGTCTCTTGCCCGAACTCAGCTGGTGTAAGTTGCATCTTGTCCGTGAACCTAAAGAGGATAAGCATAATAAAAAATGAATGCATGGATGAAATATAACCACGTGACATCTATGATAATAGCATGTCATTACATTACTGTGATTGAACAAAATAATATTTTTTTAAATAAACAAATAAATATATTTTTGAAATATGATGAATATATATCCATCCATCCATTTTCGACCGCTTATTCCCTTTTGGGGTCGCGGGGGGCGCTGGCGCCTATCTCAGCTACAATCGGGCGGAAGGCGGGGTACACCCTGGACAAGTCGCCACCTCATCGCAGGGCCAACACAGATAGACAGACAACATTCACACTCACATTCACACACTAGGGCCAATTTAGTGTTGCCAATCAACCTATCCCCAGGTGCATGTCTTTGGAATGAAAATAAATAATTTACCTTCATTTTATTCTTCACATGGCTTGCAGAGCTTGTGAATGATTCAACTTCCTGTGGAATAGTCCGCATTATGAAAACATATTTTACAGTTAATTTTGTTGTTAATTTATTGTGTGTGTGTGGGGGGGGGGGGGGGGGCGTGGCCTGCAGACCTGCAACCAAGTGGGGTGTGTCAGGACTGGCTTCGAGATTAGTGACAAGTGGGTAGATGACACAGCTGTGAGTGTTTGTCTGATCACCTGTTGCTCTGTTAAAGGCAGCAGTCAGGAAGGAGAGGAGTTGATGGATGGTGGAGAACTAGCGAGAGAAAACTTTAATATGGCTGAAAAGCACAATTTATTGAAAAATAAATCATTGTTCGCAAAGATGACCACGGCTGTCATGTCCGTCATTGGTGGTCCAGAGAACCCGGAGGAGCAAGACCTCCACATTTATACATCTGATTTCCTGTGGACACAAATGGAATGACCCAATTTGTTAAAAAAAATTAAAACAGCTGTTTATTAGTAGCATACAATTTTGCCTTTGAAGCATTAATCTGACTGCATTATAATATTGATGATGAAAATATAGGATGTGTTTTTTTACGACTCTTGTCCTGATGCAACATTTTCACCTTCGATACAATACCGATATTGGAGCATGAAGTACTGGCCGATACAGATATTGATCAGCACGAATTATACATATGTTGATTGTTTTGTAGTGCGGAATGTTGGAAAAGCTTAATCAAGGAGTTAAACAGAAAACAATAGGAAAACACTGACCTATTTATTATTAACTATTTGAAATTGATTTTTGTTGTCTTTATGTTGAAGTGGATTGGTAATTGGATCAGTTATCATATGGACACATTTTTTACTGGATACTTTCTAATACGCTTCTACCTCGGAGACTTTGTATGTGTAATTAATATGCAATTATAAGTATTTGGTACTACTCTACATTGACAAATGTGTGTTTTTTCAAACTCCAATATTGTTTAATTAAGGACACTTCTTATGTCTAGCTTGTCTGCTATTGTGTGCTTAGCTGTTGTGTAGCTTCTAGATCCTAATAGCCCGTAGCCTGCCATGTCCACCTTTTGTTAATAACTTGACTAAAATACTAGAAAAGACTAACCTTTTGTGCTTATTGGAGGACATTTAGATGTTACCTGCAGGACTGCTTGTATCGGAGCAGTTGCAATTCAATACATGTTGGGTTTTTTTTGCTGATATTGGGCCGATATCAGATATCATTATTGAACCAAAACACAGCTACCCTTTAGTTTGTTTTTATTGGTACTGCAATGTGTAGAAATGTGGTTGCTATAACAAAGGTATGCACAAGATAAATAAAGAACCAATCTATCCTCATATCAGTGATGACACAAGCAAAGAAGTCCATCCATCCATCCATCATCTTCCGCTTATCCGAGGTCGGGTCGCGGGGGCAGCAGCCTATGCAGGGAAGCCCAAACTTCCCTATCTCCAGCCACTTCGTCTAGCTCTTCCCGGGGGATCCCGAGGCGTTCCCAGGCCAGCCGGGAGACATAGTCTTCCCAACGTGTCCTGGGTCTTCCCCGTGGCTTCCTACCAGCTGGACGTGCCCTAAACACATCCCTAGGGAGGCGTTCGGGTGGCATCCTGACCAGATGCCCGAACCACTTCATCTGGCTCCTCTCGATGTGGAGGAGCAGCGGCTTTACGTTGAGCTCCTCCCGGATGGCAGAGCTTCTCACCCTATCTCTAAGGGAGAGCCCCGCCACCCGGCGGAGGAAACTCATTTCGGCCGCTTGTACCCGTGATCTTATCCTTTCGGTCATGACCCAAAGCTCATGACCATAGGTGAGGATGGGAACGTAGATCGACCGGTAAATCGAGAGCTTTGCCTTCCGGCTCAGCTCCTTCTTCACCACAACGGATCGATACAACGTCCACATTCCTGAAGACGCCGCACCGATCCGCCTGTCGATCTCACGATCCACTCTTCCCCCACTCGTGAACAAGACTCCTAGGTACTTGAACTCCTCCACTTGGGGCAGGGTCTCCTCCCCAACCCGGAGATGGCACTCCACCCTTTTCCGGGCAAGAACCATGGACTCGGACTTGGAGGTGCTGATTCTCATTCCGGTCGCTTCACACTCGGCTGCGAACCGATCCAGCGATCCAAGCAAAGAAGTCTCATTCAAAAAGTTTATATCATGTTTCATGTCTGGATAACTGGTATAGAAAAGGTACGGATATTTGGACTTTGCAGCTGGGACCTACTGTTTCACGGGTGCTTGACAGGTCCGCTGATTCTGCCCCGTGGTTGTTCTGCAGGGGGAAACACTTAACAAACACAGGATCTCTTTAAAAAAGGCCCACTATTGTCGCATTGTCATGTTGATAGCCCAGAGGTGGTGCTGTAAAATGCTATTGAGTAAGGGGAGTAGCAAGTGAGCACACACACTGAACGCTGAATAAAAAACACATTTACATCTTCTCAGAGCATGAGCTGAAGAGGTGAGATGATGGGAACATTGCTGAAGAGTTTTAGGAAAACACACTGGTATAGCTTAGGCTGACCATATTCTGAAATCCCAAAAAGAGGACACATATATGCGTGCCAAGGCCGACTCGGTGAAAATTTGCCAATGATACTCGAACTTGCTTTATGAATAATATATTAATTTAAATAAAGCATTTTTCCTCCTATGTTGACAGCAGTGTTGGCGCTAGGAACGTTTAAAAATGGGATCCCAGGGACCCCATCAAGTCATAAAAATGGGGTCCCTTAGTACATTTTTAGGTTACCACCTTTTTGTAAGCGTTTTGAAAAAAAATGATAAACTTATGCATTATCCTGTTATATCTAATATTCCATGTTGTGTTTTGGAAAAAGGTTGTCATAAACGTTACTTCATCCATTAAAAAAATAATTAAAAAAATAAAACACATTTGTATGCATATGTAAATGTATTCAGTTATAAACATTCATTCACTTTCTTCTTTTCTTCATGGATCTGAACTTTACCACTGCTGGTAGTTTTTTCTGTTTTTATTTAATAAGTTGTAGGTGTATTTATTTCAGTATAAAAGTGTAAAAAGTGTTTTGCTTGGGTAATGAAATGATGATAATGGTGTGCTAGGGCATACCATCCATCCATCCATCCATCATCTTCCGCTTATCTGAGGTCGGGTCGCGGGGGCAGCAGCCTAAGCAGGGAAGCCCAGACTTCCCTATCTCCAGCCACTTCGTCTAGCTCTTCCCGGGGGATCCCGAGGCGTTCCCAGGCCAGCCGGGAGACATAGTCTTCCCAACGTGTCCTGGGTCTTCCCCGTGGCCTCCTACCAGCTGGGGTAGGGCATACATATATTTTATATTTAACACTACAATCTCTCGAGTCTACATCAACTTCTTATCTATCCCTCATTTCAAAATGTTTTAGTTCTTTTTATGTTGTTTGTTTTCCGCCCTTTTTTTTGTCAAACAAAACTATGTTTTTAATGGCAAACGCACAAAATATGCAAAATGTTCTACCAAAAATATTTTTCAAACTGGAATATTTGATGTGATGTAATGGGAACCTTGGATAGGTTCATTAATTCATAATAACATTGATTTTGATTCAATATTATGTTTTGAGCAATGATATCAGTCAACATTGCAACTTTTTCTAAATTACATTTCACCTTTAAGCTCTTTTTTTCACTTTTGTTATGATTTTTTTATTTTAATAGTATTTTTGCCATGTGCCATGGGCCTTTAAAACATTAGCTGTGGGCCGCAAATGGCCTCCGGGGCACACTTTTGACAACCCTAATTCTGATAAATCTATCATAAAAAGCGGACCTTCGTACATCGAAAATACCGTACACGCAACCCTAACTCAAAATACTGGACTTTTGAGGCATTTAAGAAATTCAGCCCGGACAGCCCCCGCAAAAGAGGACATGTCCGGGAAAAAGAGGACGTATGGTCAGTCTAGTATAGCTGCTCTGAACTGCATTATTGATACCAGTTTTAATTTAGGCTCCAGACAAAATGTCTCCAGTTCTTTGTGTTTTTACTGTTATGGCAAAAATGGATTGTTCTTTCAGTAAAGGCATCGTCATCAGAATCAGAATCAGGTTTATTTGGCCAAGTATACTTGGATATGCAGTGACTTTGTCTTTGGCAGTTGTTAGCTCTCCAAACATACAACAAATAGACAAGTATACATTCGCTGAGCCAGCAAGTACTCTCGGTGCATACTTTACAGCAAGACATATACTAGTCACCTATCAACATTATATACAAGTAAGACTGTACAAGATTTTGTGCAAAGTACAAATATGTGCATAAGAGAGATGTATACCGTATTTTTCGGATTATAAGTCGCAGTTTTTTTCATAGTTTGGCTGGGGGTGCGACACTTATGTGTGAAATTATTAACACATTACCGTAAAAAATCAAATAATATTATTTATTTAATTCGCGGAAGAGACGAAGAAAATGTCAGCAATCGTCACACACACTTCAACCAATAAGAATTTGGCGGGGGAGGGTCATGGCAGAAGTGCATTGTGGGTCATGGAATGCTAACTGCTATATGCTATATGCTCCTGCCGTAGCTATTAAAATGGATCATTTCAACGTTGGCAGTAACTTATAAAAACTGAGAAGGGCTGAACAAAAATGGCACCGAAAAGCAAATCATGTACTGCAGATTACAAGCTGGACGTAGTGAAATATGCAGCAGAAAACGACAAGAGTTGGCAGACATTGAGGAAGAAGATTTCATCGGATTTATCGATTAGGAGTGACAGATTGTTTGGTAAACTTATAGCATGTTCTATATGTTATAGTTATTTGAATGACTCTTACCACGATATGTCACATTACATACCAGGCACATTCTCAGTTGGTTATTTATGCGTCATATAAGGTACACTTATTCAGCCTGTTGTTCACTATTCTTTATTTATTTTAAATTGCCTTTCATATGTCAATTTTCGGAGTTGGATTTTATCAAATAAATTTCCCCCAAAATGCGACTTATACCCCAGTGCGACGTATATATGTTTTTTTCCTTCTTTATTATGCATTTCAACCGGTGCGACATATACTCCGGAGTGATTTATAATCCGAAAAATACGGTAATGTGAAAAAATTTAAAGAAAGAGTAGTCCAAAAAAAGCCAGGTGCATGGTCTGTAACGTGCAATAAGCGTGTGATGTGCAATAAGTCAAAATTCTAGGTATAAAGATTGATGATAAATTGAACTGGAAATCTCATGTAAAAAATATGGAACATAAAGTAGTAAGAAACACGTCAATAACAAATAAAGCAAAACATGTTCTACACCAAAAATTACTCCATATTCTCTACTGCTCACTGGTGTCACCATATCTGAGTTATTGTGCAGAAATATGGGGAAATAACTACAAATGTACACTTCATTCATTAACGGTGTTCCAAAAAAGATCATTTAGATTAATACATAATGTTGGATATAGAGAACATACAAATCCTTTATTTGTTGAATCAAAAATACTGAAATTCCACGACATAGTGAATTTGCAAACAGCTAAAATTATACAAAAAGCAAACTATAACCTGCTACCCAAGAATATACAAGAATTATTTTCCAAAAAAGAGGAGAAATATAATCTTGGAGAAAAATGTAATTCAAAACATTTGTACACACGTACAACACTTAAAACCTTCCGTACATCACTGTGTGGAATTAAATTATGGAATGGATTAAGCAATGAAATCAAACAATGTACTAATATGATCCACTTCAAGAAACTCTTCAACCTTAAAGTGTTTACGAAGTACAAAGAAGAAGAACCATATTAAACATTCTGAATTTATTTCATCCATCCATTCATTTTCAAGGTAATCTTTCTCATCTCACCATATGAAATATAACTTACTTCACCAATTATTATTTATGTATTTTTATTTTTTTTATTTATGGAGTATATTGTGAATAAATTGAGAACAGGAAGTGAACAAAAGTTTTAGCAACTGTGTACAGGAAAATGGGTTGGATTAAATAAGCTCTGCTTCTTCCTAGTCCTTTTTGAACATGTTGACTAGAAAAACTGGAAAATATGATGTATCATGTTGTATGCTTGCATGTTCACAATAAACTCAAACTCAACTCAACTCAAGTCTGTAATGTCCAGGATGCATGAGTGATAAAGTCAGTAGTGCTTGTTAAATCAGGCTGTGCTTGGGAACAGATCAGATCACCTTATCTACCAATGCCTACCTTAGGCATTGGTGACAGATTTGTTATAGCGTGGTGTGTAGGGCTGCAAATAACGACAAGTCATCGACTATCTTAGGGAGTAGTTGACCAGTCGGATTATAAAGCGTACACATGCTCAGTGGCTCTTATTTAGCCATCAACCTTTAAATCTAGCCTGAGATATTTTAGCCATGTGCTTACTAACAACAAAGATGTTGTGTTAAATATAGAGTGTCCGCCCTGAGATCGGTAGGTTGGGAGTTCAAGCCCCTGCCGAGTCATACCAAAGACTATAAAAATGGGACCATTACCTCCCTACTTGGCACTCAGCATCAAGGGTTGGAATTGGGGGTTAAATCACCGCAAATGATTGCCGGGCGCAGCACCACTGCTGCCCACTGCTCCCCTCACCTCCCAGGGGGTGAACAAGGGGATGGGTCAAATGCAGAAGACAAATTTCGCAACACCAAGTGTGTGTGTGACAATCATTAGTACTTTAACTTGAACTTTATGTTTGGTTTTGTTATGTTATGTTATGTTATGTTATGTTATGTTATGTTATGTTATGTTATGTTATGTTATGTTATGTTATGTTATGTTATGTTAAGTCCGAGTCCATGGTTCTCGCCCGGAAAAGGGTGGAGTGCCATCTCCGGGTTGGGGAGGAGACCCTGCCCCAAGTGGAGGAGTTCAAGTACCTCGTAGTCTTTTTCACGAGTGGGGGAAGAGTGGATCGTGAGATCGACAGGCGGATTGGTGCGGCGTCTTCAGTAATGCAGACGTTGTATCGATCCGTTGTGGTGAAGAAGGAGCTGAGCCGGAAGGCAAAGCTCTCAATTTACCGGTTGATCTGCGTTCCCATCCTCACCTATGGTCATGAGCTTTGGGTCATGACCGAAAGGATAACATCACGGGTACAAGCGGCCGAAATGAGTTTCCTCCGCCGGGTGGCGGGGCTCTCCCTTAGAGATAGGGTGAGAAGCTCTGCCATCCGGGAGGAGCTCAAAGTAAAGCCGCTGCTCCTCCACATCGAGAGGAGCCAGATGAGGTGGTTCGGGCATCTGGTCAGGATGCCACCCGAACGCTTCCCTAGGGATGTGTTTAGGGCACGTCCAACCGGTTGGAGGCGACGGGGAAGACCCAGGACACGTTGGGAAGACTATGTCGGGATCCCCCGGGAGGAGCTGAACGAAGTGGCTGGGGAGAGGGAAGTCTGGGCTTCCCTGCTTAGGCTGCTGCCCCCGCGACCCGACCTCGGATAAACGAAAGATGATGGATGGATGGATGTTATGTTATTTTCATTTATGACTAATTTGTTCATAAGTATGTATTCATACCGCTCATTGGCTGTTACAAAAATGTTAATGACTATTAAACCTTTGTCTATTTAAAAGTAAGGACAGGAAAAGTGCAAAATAAAACAAGTATATTTTTATGTTTAAAAAAGGACAGTTAAGATAGCAGCAATAAAAGAAAACGATAAAACAACAAAATTCACTTGCTCAAAAAAGATACAAGCATTTTGTGATGGTGTATTTAACAAGCTGCACACTGATAGATGTCATTGATTATTTGTAGCAGTGTAATAGACTCAATGCATATAATTGTATCATTGATTAATTCTTAACATTTTACCTACCCAATAGATTGTATGTTTAATCTTAGGATACCGGCACAAAATATTTTGTGTGTGTGTGTGTTCTTGTATTTCTACCCTTCTTGAGACATCAACAAGGAAAAGTACCTTCCATATGAGGACCGGTGAAGAAGTTAGGACATAAATCCCGGTCTCAACAAGGAAAACCATTGCATCTAATAGAAAATGTGTCAATTGCACCACTGGGGATGAAATTGATCAAAATTAGGGTTGGTCACAAAAAGGAGGGATTTTTCAAAATTGACTGTGTCGCTTTTAAAAGTGCTCCCCCTCTGGTCAACATAAGAAAGAACAAGTGTGTGTGTAAAAAAAAAATGAAGTGCTCCTCCTCTGGCCAACATCTGTAATAACAAGTGTGTGTAGGAAATTGAAATGTGCCCCCTTTGGCCAAAATGATTTTTTTTTTAAATTGAATAAATATGCATATAGAGACATACTGTAATAATGAAGATTGAAAAAAAATTACAAACAAAAATATACAAAAATAATTAAACGCTTACATTTTTTCTATTTGCATAGTATGTATATATTATTAATGTTGTAAATACAAATCTTTATATTTCTAGAAAGGGTGGTTCTAAAGAAGCAGGCATTTTTCGGAGGTCTCAAGAAGATCACAAGTACAAGAGTGTGTGTGTGTTCGCGCATATGTGTGTGTGTGTGTGTGTTCTGGCAATGCTTACTTAACGGGGACATCACTCTGTTTACACACTCACCTTTAGGGGACCTCTGATGGTATGGGGACAAAAAACAGGTTCCCTAAAGGGAAACCTTTTTAAATGATAGTCAGATCCATTCTGAAGATGTGGTTTAAGGAAAGATAAGATAATTTTTCTGATTGATTGATACTTTTATTGGTAGATTGCACAGTTCAGTACATATTCCATACAATTGACCACTAAATGGTAACACCCGAATAAGTTTTTCAACTTGTTTAAGTCGGGGTCCACGTTAATCAATACATGGTAATCCTTTATTGATGCCACAACAGGGAAATTTGGGTTACTTTGTTTACGTTTTTGAAATATTGGCAAAAGAGAAAATTAATTTTCTTGAAAAGTAAAACATTTATTATCCTGGCATTAATAGTACTGTGATTATGTATGGTATCCGTCCTTAGTTAAAACTAATATATTTTTCCAAAAACAAAATCTGGTTTAGTGTGCCTTAGGATGACATTTTCATACAGCATCATTATAAAACATCATTACCTTAAAGCAGCGTTTCTCAAAGTGTGGGGCGCGCCCCACTGGTGGGGAATAGAGAAATGACAGGTGGGGCGCGAGAAACGGGGGGAGATTCCACTTTAATTTATTTTTTATTTTTTTTATTCTTAGATTTTTATTTTTTTACAACCCCGTTTTCTATACAAACTGTAAATCACTTTGTGATTCTGTCTGTGAAATCCGCTATATAAATTAATGTAAATTACTTATTTTTCCTGTAGGCTTTAAATTTCTAGGTAGGAGCGAAAGTTTGACAGACGCAACAGTAACTAATGAGGGCGGGGCTGAGCGGAACAAACTTTCGCGCGAATGGGTAGCAGGCTAATGTGTGGACCACAATTACACAAAATGGATAAATTGGCTTCATACAGAGTTGCATACAGAATTGCTCAATGCAAAAAAGCACACACAATTGCTGAGCAGCTGATTCTCCCCGCTGCAATAGACATGGTGTCAGTCATGCTTGACGAGACAAGCGCAGCAAAATTAAAAGCTGTCCCACTGTCAAGCGACACAGTTGCGAGACGTATATGCGACATTGCAAGTGATCTTGAGGAACAACTCGTAGACCAGGGGTCGGCAACCGGCGGCTCCGGAGCTGCATGCGACTCTTTGATCACTCTGATGCGGCTTAGCTTGTCATCCTGCTTGTCAAACCTCAGGACACGCGTCTCCGGCTGCTGCAGGACGGAGACATGTGGGTGTCCAAGTTAAAGCGCCTGACAGCGGACCTTGAAGATATTTCACGCCAGAAGGTCGTTCTTGCTCAGAATCACAAATAGTGCGATATTGAAAACCTCCCCAAGCCAGACAAACTTGTGTTCGAAACTTGGAACGCTATCCCCAACTTTTATGTGAACAAAAAAAGTATGAACTTGGAGTCCTGTCCACCTTTGGATCCACATATGTATGTGAGCAGGTGTTCTCCAACATGAACTTTATTAAAAATAAACATCGCACACGCCTCACAGATGAGTGTTTACAATCCTGTGTAAAGATAAAGGTGACGTCATACACCCCTGATGTGGAGACGCTGTGCTCTGCGGTTCAGGAGCAGAAATCACATTGACCACGTATGATATTCCATCCATCCATTTTCTACCGCTTATTCCCTTTTGGTGTCGCGGGGGACGCTGGCGCCTATCTCAGCTACAATCGGGCGGAAGGCGGGGTACACCCTGGACAAGTCGCCACCTCATCGCAGGGCCAACACAGATAGACAGACAACATTCACACTCACATTCACACACTAGGGCCAATTTAGTGTTGCCAATCAACCTATCCCCAGGTGCATGTCTTTGGAAGTGGGAGGAAGCCGGAGTACCCGGAGGGAACCCACGCAGTCACGGGGAGAACATGCAAACTCCACACAGAAAGATCCCGAGCCTGGATTTGAACCCAGGACTGCAGGACCTTCATATTGTGAGGCAGACGCACTAACCCCTCTGCCACCGTGAAGCCCCCACGTATGATAAATATTTTAATTTCCTATAATTTTGCATATATTCACATTTTTTAATTTCAGTGAAATAGACATTTTATTATTTAGGTTGGCAGCTGCAGCTGACTTCACGGCGCAAGTAAAAGGATGACAGCACAGAGAGAGGACGGCATTTCTGGTTCTCTGCCAGTGAATAATTTAAGTTCGGCGTTTTGTTTTTTCATTACTACAAGGAGGACTTAAATAGACATTAAGTAATTTACTTAACCTTCAACCCGACCTCTTTTTCGGAGTTAAAAATGTTTTGTTGCATGGAGAAATTTTATTTCATTTTTTCTGCAGTCGTTCGTTGATTTCATAAACGTAACCCATCATAGTTTGTTTATACATAGCACAAAGCAAAAAGAAAACTTTATATGCAGTATTATTTCCATCCATCCATCCATTTTCTACCACTTATTCCCTTTCGGGGTCGCGGCGGGCGCTGGCGCCTATCTCAGCTACAATCGGGCGGAAGGCAGGGTACACCCTGGACAAGTCGCCACCTCATCGTATTATTTCATTTTTATTTTGTTATTTTATTTTTATTTTATATTTAAATTTTTTTGTCCTGTCCAGCTCCTCAGGCAAATCATATAATTGATGTAGATGCCCATATCGGCTGTTCACATTTACTTTACAGAAGAGAAGTGTAGGATACTTCTCTTGTTGCCTTATTTAAATTTGACTTCGTTAAATTTATTTATATTATCATTTTGTGCAGCCGGGCTGGAGCAGCAAGGGATAGAAAGAGAAAAAAAGGAAGACAGAGAGGGAAATTGTGGGGATCAGAGGGGGATTAGACAGTGTTATATTCCTTTTAAATTTCAAAAGAATTTTGTGGCTCCCATTGTTTTCTTTAATTTGTGAAACGGGTCAAAATGGCTCTTTGAGTGGTAAAAGTTGCCGACCCCTGTCGTAGACAAATTAAAATAAAGTCGTTTTGCTTTACAAGTGGACAAAGCTACTGACAGCAATAAAGACTGCCTGTTCATCGCATACATCCGCTTTGTGAATGGCAAATCACTGTGCGAGGATTTACTGTTTTGCAAATACATAAAAAATAGAGCCACTGCTGATGAGCTGTTCAAGATAATAGACAGTTTCCTCAAAGAACACAACCTTAAATGGGAAAACTGTGTGGGCTTTTGCTCTGATGGCGCACAGACCATGGCAGTGTCAAGAAACGGGCAGCAGGCTCTAATAAAGAGGGTTGCGCCAAATGCGCATTGGACACACTGCGTCATTCACCGGGAAGCACTCGCGTGAAGGCAGCTCAGCCCCAAACTCAATGAGGTGGCACTTTTAATCTATTTATTATTGAACTACCGCAAGTTATTTGATTTATTATTGAACTTGATGCAAGTTATAACACTTTTATTTGATTTATTATTGAACTTGATGCAAGTTATAACACTTTTGTTTTATTTATTATTGAACTTGATGCAAGTTATTTTATTTATTATTGAACTTGATGCAAATTATACCACAGCTGCACAGTTATTTTATTTATTATTGAACTTGATATTGTTTTATGTTATTGAGTTTGAATGTATACAACTTGATGTTACTTGATGTTCAATAAATTTGAAAATGTTAAGCTTGGCATTAGCGATCTGTTGGGGCGATGGGGGCAGGTGGGGCTTGAAAACTCCCCCTTGTCCAAAGTGGGGGATGTCAAAAAAAGTTTGAGAACCACTGCCTTAAAGTAAGATTCATATTCAGAATTTTCCATCCTTCTGTATATGGTAGTTGGAGTTGCAGACAACTTCATTACTGCGAAATAGCAGTTTTCTGTCATGTCACAGAAGATTCAGGATTTGCTTTAATATTCAAGTGGTGAAACTTCCTATAAGAGGACAGCTGTAGTGCTGTATTCTGAGAATCATGTCATATTTAATTTGAACTTTTTTTTTAATTGGTCCTCAGTAGTCACGGACAATATTGTGTGAATAATGCAAAATTATTTAAATTTGATCCCCATGAACCATATTAACTATTTTTCCCCAGGGTCCCCAGTAAGAATGATCAGCACATTACTTCATCAATCCAGAGATTTAAAGACGTGTATGAGCTAACAGGACCCTGGCCATGTTACTTATTTTTTTTATGCCTCCACAACCTGTAGAAAGGGTGGTCCCCACAAGTAATGATCAAAACATTGGTCCCCATTCCAAATGATAACCTGTGTGTGTGTGTGTGTGTGTGTGTGTGTGTGTGTGTGTGTGTGTGTGTGTGTGTGTGTGTGTGTGTGTGTGTGTGTGTGTGTGTGTGTGTGTGACAATGCCTCACCTGCCACCAGGTGGCTTAATAACCATGAGATGTTCCAAAACCAAATGATAAAATAAAATAAGTTTTAATATTTCTCTTCTGGTTTATGCTTTCTATGTGATTTTAGTGTGGTTCCTGTATATTTTGATACTTTTCATGGTCAAAATCGCGGGAATTCCATGTTTCCTGATCAAAACAATGCAGCAGATGAGAAGTGAGGCAGACACAGGCCGTGCCTCCACGGCTACACACAGTGTGTATTGAGCGTGCATGCGAAGGGGCGCATGCTTGTTGCCACGTGGAAAAGACAGGTCTTGAGGCAGCAAGTACCTCTGCCTCAAGGTAGGGGGCGATATATTGTCAACTTGCAGTTCAATGCCTCAGCAGTACTCTGACTCGCCACAATGGGAGAAGTGGGGGCGCTCAAGCTAGCAGACACAGGTCTCTCCAGCGGAAGCCAGCGTTTTTTTCTTTTCTTTTTTTTTAAACTGTATTTATAACAAACCTGGCATTTTTATTAGAGTAAGCCAGTATTTGTGGGTGTTTTTTGTCGGATGCAAAACTATTGTTTAATTTCTTGGAATGAAATTGAATTAAACGAATGTTTCTGCCAATATGGAGGATTTCATACTGTATCCAATATGAAATACTTGAAAAACTGGACTTTCTGACAAAATGAATGCGGTCATACAAAGTACGTTTTCATGGAGGATAGCTATTGCTGCTTCAGATACAAATACAGAAAGGTAATATACACTCACAATACTTGATTTATTTTGTTAAAAGCAAATGGGACCAAAAAGTATTTAATAACCACTTTATCAAATACTTTTTGGACCCATTTATCACATCATAATATCATTATGATAACGTTTTTATGAAAGCGAATAACTCCCTTTTTCCCCTGTAACTCTAAAGTGCAACCTAAATTAACAACGACTATAGCGGCACAAATTAATTTAATTTAAAAAAAAAAGAAGAAAAAAAAGTATGTATGCACCGCAAGTCACTGTCTATGACTCACTAAATACTTTAATAAGCACTTGCGGAGATAAGTGCTTATTATAATAAGCACTTATCTCACTTATCTATTTCCACAAACAAAAATATTCTCCGTGGTTGACTTCAGAATAATCAAAATAACACTTATTTTGCGGTAGATAGACTGTCGTCAACACGAAAGACGGATAAAAGGAGCACTCAGCTGCCCTCTCTCCTTAATCATTGCAGGAGGACACTCTAACCAGGAGGAGGACAGTGAACAGCTGAAAAAAATCAGTCAATCATAATTAATCTACAAACCCCGTTTCCATATGAGTTGGGAAATTGTGTTAGATGTAAATATAAACGGAATACAATGATTTGCAAATCCTTTTCAACCCATATTCACATGAATGCACTATAAAGACAAGATATTTGATGTTCAAACTCATACACTTTATTTTTTTTCTGAAAATAATAATTAACTTGGAATTTCATGACTGCAACACGTGCCAAAGTAGTTGGGAAAGGGCATGTTCACCAATGTGTTACATCACCTTTTCTTTTAACAACACTCAATCAACATTTGGGAACTGAGGAAAGTAATTGTTGAGGCTTTGAAAGTGGAATTCTTTCTCATTCTTGTTTTATGTAGAGCTTTAGTCGTTCAACAGTCACCGCTGTCGTATTTTACGCTTCATAATGCGCCACACATTTTCGATGGGAGACAGGTCTGGACTGCAGGCGGGCCAGGAAAGTACCCACGCTCTTTTACTAAGAAACCACGCTGTTGTAACTCGTGGCTTGGCATTGTTTTGCTGAAATAAGCAGGGGCGTCCATGATAACGTTGCTTGGATGACAACATATGTTGCTCCAAAACCTGTATGGACCATTCAGCATTAATGATGTCTTCACAGTATGTTACCCATGCCTTGGGCACTAATACACCCCCATACCATCTCAAATGCTGGCTTTTGAACTTTGCGCCTATAACAATCCGGATGGTTTTCCACTTTGCTCCGGAGGACACCACGTCCACAGTTTCCAAATATACTTTGAAATGTGGACTCGTCAGACTACAGAACACTTTTCCACTTTGCATCAGTCCATCTTAAATGAGCTTGGGCCCAGCGAAGCCAGCGGCGTTCCTTGATGTTGTTGATAAATGGGTTTTGCCTTGCATAGCACTTACACATGTAGCACCCAACTGCAGTTACTGACAGTGGTTTTATGAAGGTTTCCTGAGCCCATGTGGTGATATCCTTTACACACCAATGTCTGTTTTTGATGCAGTACCGCCTGAGGAATCAACGGTCTGTAATATCCTATTACGTGCAGTGATTTCTCCAGATTCTCTGAACCTTTAATGATTTTACGGACCGTAGATGGTAAAATCCCTAAATTCCTTGCAATAGCTCGTTGAGAAATGTTGTTCTAAAACTGTTTGACAATTTGCTTACAAAGTGGTGACCCTCGCCCCATCCTTGTTTGTGAATTACTTAGCATTTCATGGAAGCTGTTTTTATACCCAATCATGGAACCCACCTGTTCCCAATTAGCCTGCACACCTGTGAGATGTTCCAAATAAGTGTCTGATGAGCATTTCTCAACTTTATTAGTATTTATTGCCACATTTCCCAACTTTTTTGTCACGTGTTGCTGGCATCGAATTCTAAAGTTAATGATTATTTGCACACAAAAAAATGTTTATCAGTTTGAACATCAAATATGTTGTCTTTGTAGCATATTCAATATTCAATATGGGTTGAAAATGATTTGAAAATCATTGTATTCCGTTTATATTTACATCTAACACAGTTTCCTAACTCATATGGAAAAAAAATTGTAAAACATTCAATAATTAATTAACATCATCATTAGGCATTATTTGATTTACCATTGTAAACATTTTTTTAAATAAACATATTAAATAAATAAATTAAATTAATTAAATAAATAATAAATAAACAAATAATATAGCTAGGCTCCTGTCTTTGGTAGCAAGGGGGAAAATCGAGGCAAAAACAGCCTGATTGTCTTTATGTGTGTACCTTGATTTAGTAACAAAACCTCATCTTCCTCTATCAACGTCCTCTTTGGCTGTCGAGTATTGTTTATGTGAACAAAGCCAACACTTTGTAAAACATATCCTCACCACATGACAAACACAATGTCACACAAAATGAACAACACAAAGAATATACACACTACAGCATAGTTACCATGAATTGATTTACGTGAAAAGTTCTATTTTGGTTTCATCTGACCACATGACATTCTCCCAATCCTCTGCTGTATCATCCATGTATCCATTTTGGTATAAACTCAACTCGTCGTGTTTGGAGCGAGAGTAATACTAAGTTGCATCCCAAGAACACCACATCTACCCGCGAAGCATGGGGGTGGAAACATCATGCTTTGGGGCTGTTTTTCTGCTAAGGGGACAGGACGATTGATCGGTGTTAAGGAAAGAATGAATGGGGCCATGTATCGTGAGATTTTGAACCAAAACCTCCTTCCATCAGGGAGAGCTTTGAATGGTTGACCAAATACTTATTTTCCACCATAACTTACAAATAAATTCTTTAAAATTCCTACAATGTGAATTCCTCGATTTTTTTCCCATTCTGTCTCTCACAGTTGAAGTGTACCTATGATGAAAATTACAGACCTCTGTCATCATTTTAAGTGGGAGAACTTGCACAATCGGTGGCTGACTAAATACTTTTTTGCCCCACTGTATGTGTACAACTGGAATAAAGTGAAGAGGACACATTTGATCCAAGTTTAGAGCGTGGGAGGTGTTGTCCATAATGGCTAGGAGCTTTGCTAGACTTCTCCTCCCTGACACCACCGCCAGAGAGTCCAGCTCCACTCCCACCACGTTACTGGCCTTCCTTACCAGCTTGTCCAGCCATGCCCCCCCCCAGCAGGCCACGGCGTACAAGAAGGCGCCCGCCACCACCGACTCGTACTACATCTTCAACATCTTTGTACAGACGTTGAAGGATCCTAGCCTCCTGAGGAAGTAGAGGCGGCTCTGTCTCTTCTTGTAGAGAGCCTCTGCGTGTTTTGACCCATTCAGCTTGTTGCCGGTGTGCACTCCGAGGTATTTATTATCCTCAACCATGTCCACATCCACCCCCCTGATAGATAAAGGGGTCGCCTGAGTACTCCTCCTCCTTCCCAGGTCCACAACCAGCGCCTTGGTCTTTGTCACATTGAGCTGGAGGTGGTTCTTTCCACACCATGTGACAAAGTCCTCCTTGGTAAAATGTCTCCTCTTTAGTTTTGGGCATATATTAGGTTGCTAAGCATGCTCTAATTATTTTCACCAGTATAACCATGGCTAGCGTTGGTTGTAGTTCATTTTAGTTGTTTTTTGTCTGATAATACCGACAATAACCATATGATTGCCGTTTGTTGTGATATTGTGAGAAATAGCCTAATTCTGTGTAAAATGTGTTGGTTAGAGATTTGTTATCAGAGGTGGGAAGTAATGCGCTACATTTACTCCGTTAGATCTACTTGAGTAACTTTTGGGATAAATTGTATTTCTAAGCGTAGTTTTAAAGGCCTACTGAAATTAGATTTTCTTATTTAAACGGGGACAGCAGGTCCATTCTATGTGTCATACTTGATCATTTCGCGATATTGCCATATTTATGCTGAAAGAATTTAGCAGAGAACATCGACGATAAAGTTCGCAACTTTTGGTCGCTAATAGAAAAGCCTTGCCTTTACCGGAAGTAGCAGACGATGACATCACCCATTGAGGGATCCTCACATCCTCACATTGTTTATAAAGGGAGCCTCCAGAAGCAAGAGCTATTCGGACCGAGAAAACAACAATTTCCCGATTAATTTGAGCGAGGATGAAAGATTTGTGGATGATGATATTGATAGCAAAGGACTAAAAATAAATAAATAAAGAAATAAATAAAAAAATGAAAAAATGCGATTGCATTGGGATGGATTTAGATGTTTTTAGACACATTTACTATGATAATTGTGGGAAATCCCTTATCTTTCTATCGTGTTGCTAGTGTTTTAGTGAGATTAAATAGTACCTGAGAGTCGGAGGGGTGTCCACGGGTGTCTTGACGACAGTCTCTGTGGGATGTTGACGGCAGCTGATCTCCAGTAAAAGGCGACTTTTTACCACAATTTTCTCACCAAAACCTGCCGGTTGACAAGTGGTCGGGAACCATGTTCGCTTGACCGCTCTGATCCATAGTAAAGCTTCACCTCCGGGAATTTTAAACAAGGAAACACCGTGTGTTTGTGTGGTTAAAGTCTAAAGCTTCCCACCTCTATCTTTCTACTTTGACTTTTCCATTATTAATTGAACAAATTGCAAAAGATTCATCAACACAGATGTCCAGAATACTGTTTAACTGCGCGAGGAAAAGAGACGACTTTTAGCCGCAAATGGTTCTGCGCTAATATGTCCCCTGCAACCCGGGACGTCACGCGCACACGTCATCATTCCGCGACGTTTTCAACAAGAAACTCCGCGGGAAATTTAAAATTGTAATTTAGTAAACTAGACCGGCCGTATTGGCATGTGTTGCAATATTAATATTTCATCCTTGATATATAAACTAACAGACTGCGTGGTCGGTAGTAGTGGGTTTCAGTAGGCCTTTAATGCAACATACTTTTACTTTTACTTGAGTATATTTATAGATAGGAAACGCTACTTTTACTCCGCTCGATTTATCTACATTCAGCTCGCTACTCGCTACTGATTTTTATCAATCTATTAACGCACGCTTTGTTTATTTTGATTTGTCAGACAAACCTTCAAAGTAGGATCCATCACCTGCCTGCGTTTCACCAATCAAATACAGTCACTGGTGACGTTTGACTCCGTTTCACCAATCAAACAGAGTCAGGCGGTCACATGATTAACTCCACACTTTAAAAAAAAAATTTTATAAACCTTTATTTATAGATTTTAACATTTACAAACAGATGAAAATAATAATCAAAGTAAGTACAAAAACAGTACAAAACAGTATAAAAACCGTACAAAACAGCACTAGGGGGGTGTAAATTTGAAGTAACTAAAATAGAATGCAAAAAATATATATATATAAAATAAACATAGTGCAAAGCCATAGGCTCACGCAATCTCAGTAAATAACTTAAAGGCCTACTGAAATTAGATTTTCTTATTTAATCGGGAATAGCAGGTCCATTCTATGTGTCATACTTGATCATTTCGCGATATTGCCATATTTTTGCTGAAAGGATTTAGTAGAGAACATCGACGATAAAGTTCGCAACTTTTGGTCGCTAATAAAAAAGCTTTGCCTGTATCGGAAGTAGCAGACGATGTGCGCGTGACGTCACGGGTTGTGGAGCTCCTCACCTTCTCACATTGTTTATTATCATAGCCACCAGCAGCAAGAACAATTCGGACCGAGAAAGAGACGATTATCCCATTAATTTGAGCGAGGATGAAAGATTCGTGGATGAGGAAAGTTAGAGTGAAGCACTTAAAAAAAAGAAAGAAAAAAATGAAAAAGCGACGGCTCCAGGTGACGGCAGTGTGAGCGATTCAGATGTTATTAGAAACATTTACTAGGATAATTCTGGAAAATCCCTTATCTGCCTATTGTGTTAATAGTGTTTTAGTGAGATTATAAAGGCATACCTGTAAGTCGGAGGGCTGCGGTGAACGCCAGTGTCTCTGAGAGAAGCCAATGGAGGAGCCAAGATCACAGCTTCCTTTTTGACAGCTGCAGGAGGAGGTTGCATAATCCTCTCAAGTCTCCAGTAAGAGCCGACTTAATATCACAATTTTCCCATCCAAAAACTTGCTGGTTGACGTAGAGAAACATGTTCGCTTGACCGCTCTGTGTTAAAGCTTCACAACAAACAAAGAAACACCGGCTGTGTTTCGTGTGCTAAAGGCAGCTGCAATCCACCGCTTTCCACCAACAGCATTCTTATTTTTATAGTCTCCATTATTAATTGAACAAATTGCAAAAGATTCAGCAACACAGATGTCCAGAATACTGTGGAATTATGTGATTAAAAGAGACGACTTTTAGCCGTGTGTGGTGCTGGGCTGAAATGTCCGCTCCAACCAATAACGTCACAAGCACGCATCAACGTAAGCGTCATCATTCCGCGACGTTTTCAACAGGATACCTCGCGGGAAATTTAAAATTGCAATTTAGTAAACTAAAAAGGCCGTATTGGCATGTGTTGCAATGTTAATATTTCATCATTGATATATAAACTATCAGACTGCGTGGTCGGTAGTAGTGGGTTTCAGTAGGCCTTTGAATTTGGAACACAGCATCATCGTTTTCACAGCTTTTTGGTTGTTAGAGGTAGAGTGTTTTAATGTAGAGTTCTAAATCTTTTTTAAGGTCGGATATTGGGAAACTTACATATATAAATATAAAACTTAGCCAATAGTATAATGAAGTTGCAAAGGTAAAATTCATTTTCAATTTTTTTTTCAATACAGTGTAAAACCAAATATATATTATTTAATATATATTGTTGTTTTAGTTGCTTAATAGATATTCCTGGCTCTAAATTTGTTCATTGCTATTGTTATGTTTTTGTGCATTACTTGTTGCTGTCATCATTAAACGAACATGTTAGTCATCAGTTACTCGGTACTTGAGTAGTTTTTTCACAACATACTTTTTACTTTTACTCAAATAAATATTTGGGTGACTACTCCTTACTTTTACTTGAGTAACAGTAGTCTTATTTTAGTACAATTTCTGGCTACTCTACCCACCTCTGTTTGTTATTGACAAAACGCTTGTCTATTCAGCTATTATGGACCCAGTACTTCAACCCCTAGTAAGAAGCAGTGAAAGTTTGAAGTTCCTTGGAGTAGCCCAGTCGATCGATCTGGAACCGGCTGTGTATCTGGCCACCTCATTTCTGGCCACATTGTTGCATATGGCTCCTTTAACAAACAATACATTTAGTGAAGTGAATTATATTTATATAGCGCTTAACTCTAGTGACTCAAAGCGCTTTACGTAGTGAAACCCAATATCTAAGTTACATTTAAACCAGTGTGGGTGGCACTGGGAGCAGGTGGGTAAAGCGTCTTGCCCAAGGACACAACGGCAGTGACTAGGATGGCGGAAGCGGGGATCGAACCTGCAACTCTCAAGTTGCTGGCACGACCACTCTACCAACCAAGCTATACCGCCCGCTATAACTTGGGACTGTGCCCTCTCGGTAGAATGTAAACATTAAATAATAACATTTAGCCAAAAATAACAACATGTAATTTAAGACTTAAGAGACTGTTAATACAAAGCTTTATCACTTGGAACATTCAACCCCAGGCCACTCTTGTGGCTGAATGTTCTACATGTTGAAATTAGGAACCATATCTGGCAGTTTGGACATCATTCATTCATTGATATTATTTGAGTTATTATTGCATTGGTTTTATTTATGTTCTTAACTGGGCCACCAACATGTATTTATAAATGACATGTCTTATATGTAAAGACATGGCTAACAATAGGATAATGTAAACAACACTGCCAGAGCTGCAATTTGTTTATAGTAGGTGTGTGAATGATCAACGGTCAATATTGTTGGTAAAAATAGCGGGCCCCAAAATCAGAAAAAAGGGGCAATAAACTAACATTTTGTTTAGGCCCCATGGAGACTTGAACCAACTCTGGTTGGGCCTCTCGTGCCCCCAAGGAGGCTGCAAAAAAAAATCTGTTTCTCAGCTGCGGTCTGCATCAATACTCTATTTAATACAGTTTTCCAACATTTGTGGCAGTAATGACAATTTCAAACCAGAGCCGTACATAAAAAAGTACAGTAAACGAAACAACAGGTGCCATGTTGGGGACCTAGGGCGTGTGTGGCTGTGCCCGGAAGCATGCAATAGCAGTCCTTCTGACGCTAGTTTTACTCATGAACTTTACCAAAATAATAAGGTGTAGTCAATGCTGCTTGCAGGAGGAAAAGTCACTGCCGCTGTCCATGGTACTGAGGACAGGCGCCATCGGGCAGGGGCGGGGCATGTGCTGATGGCGAGCAGGTGATTAGATTAGATTTCACAGGGTGTACATGTTAATCTAATCATCTGTTGTCTTTAACAGTAAACGGCCGGGAGCAGAGGGAGAGAGAGTTTACAGACACGACTGAAAAGTCACGTTCTGGGAAAAGAAAACTGTTGATAAACAAATGATCATTAAAACTTTGTTAAAACCCGCAAGCTTGGATCCTGTGAAGTGTCTTTCAGTGGGACCGCTAGGAAGCGACTTCCACAAATTAGTAAAAATTTAATTCTAAATTATTATTCTCTGTATTTGACCCATCACCCTTGATCACCCCCTGGGAGGTGAGGGGAGTAGTGAGCAGCAACAGTGGCTGTGCCCGGGAATCATTTTTGGTGATTTAACTCCCAATTCCAACCCTTGATGCTGAGTGTCAAGCAGTGAGGTAATGGGTCCCATTTTTATAGTCTTTGGTATGACTCGGCCGGGGTTTGAACTCACGACCTACCGATTTTAAATATACTCCAGTTACAATAAAGGATGCTTTTATTTTGTCAAAGTATATTTTTAGAGCCACATCTCCGAGTCGGGGAAGAAATCTTGCCCCATGTGGAGGAGTACAAGTACCGCTAGAAGGCGTGGCGAAGTTGGGAGCGTGGCCGTGCCAGCAACCTGAGGGTTCCTGGTTCAATCCCCACCTTCTACCAACCTTGTCACGTCTGTTGTGTCCTTGAGCAAGACACTTCACCCTTGCTCCTGATGGTTCGTGGTTAGGGCCTTGCATGGCAGCTCCCGTCATCAGTGTGTGAATGTGTGTGTGTATGGGTGAATGTGGAAATAGTGTCAAAGCGCTTTGAGTACCTTGAAGGTAGAAAAACAGAACGACCCCTCATTGTGCCAAAATCCTCATCAGCTTTGGACCAACAATTATAGAGAAAGTGTGACTTTTGTGTGAAATATGTCAACTGTGGTGGCTACCTCCAATAAATTGTTTGTAATCAAAAGTAGCAAAAAGTCTTACTGTTGAGTACTAACATTGATACATCAAGAACACAGGGCCTGTGTTGTACTTACCACTTCAA
Source organism: Nerophis ophidion (assembly GCF_033978795.1). Lineage (NCBI taxonomy): Eukaryota > Metazoa > Chordata > Actinopteri > Syngnathiformes > Syngnathidae > Nerophis > Nerophis ophidion. The sequence continues at coordinate 22,267,403 of NC_084623.1, read as the reverse complement.
ACTTTCACTCGGTGTAAATGTGTGCACGATGGAAGTTTGTCCCTCTTGTGCCAACGGTGTGTTTTCCTGGAGATGTAATGAAGTGTTAAAGGAGCTTCATAGATGACCTCGGTGACAACTTGTCATCAGCAATGGTCAGCGCAAGAGATCATTTTTCTCCCTTGTGGCTGGACGAGTGAAAGAGAGAGAGAGACAAAGGAGAGGTCAAGGGTCAGATTTGAAGTATTGTGCAAAAGAGAAAGTGATATGGTTGTGCTCTCGTCGCCGTCATCTCCAGTCTACTTCTCTTTTCTCCCTGCCTCCTGCCCATCAAAGGTCAAGCATCCAAGTGTTTGTCAGTTGAAAAGAAGAAGTGGAAGTAAACGTGGCGTTGTCGGTTGTCGTGTGAGTGCAATAGAAAAGACGGACGAGACACCATGAGTAGTCGATACAAAGGCATACAGATTTCCCACATGGTACGCATTGAGGGAGGGACAGGAAATGTTTAGAGCAGGGGTCCCTAAACCTTTTGAAAGGTTGGGTTAAAGGAATTTGGCCTGAGGCTGAGCTATCTATGTATATACCGTATTTCCTTGAATTGCCGCCGGGGTGCTAATTAATTTAAAACCTCTTCTCACTCCGGCACTTAACAAAGGCATGTGGTAAAAGTAAGCATGCACTAATTATTTCAAAACCTCTTCTCACTCCGGCACTTACCAAAGGCATGCAGTAAAAATTTGAGTGTGATGTAAGCTTGGACCTTAAATCCTACTGAATAGCTCTTAATCTTCTTCCCTTTATGCGATTTCAAATTACGGGTATTGAAATTAGCCTCCTCCATTTTGAAAATGATGACAGGGGAAATGTCACTCGTGACGTCACAAGTTTGACCCTGCGGTAATACTAAGCATGCGCCTTTTTTGGGAAGCGAGTTTGACCCGGCAGTAATTCAAGGCAGGCGTATACTATATGCCATGCGGTAATTCAAGGAAATACGGTATATATATATATATATATATATATATATATATATATCCATCCATCCATCCATTTTCTACCGCTTATTCCCTTTAATATATATATATATATATATATATATATATATATATATATATATATATATATATATATATATATATATATATATATATATATACTGAGATAGGCGCCAGCGCCCCCCGCGATCCCAAAGGGAAAAAGCCTTAGAAAATGGATGGATGGATATACACACACACGTATCTATATCTATCTCTCTCTCTCTCTCTCTCTCTCTCTCTGTGTCTCTCTCTCTCTCTCTTTCTCTCTCTCTCTCTCTCTCTCTCTCTCTCTCTCTCTATATATATATATATATATATATATATATATATATATATATATATATATATACAAACCCCGTTTCCATATGAGTTGGGAAATTGTGTTAGATGTAAATATGAACGAAATACAATGATTTGCAAATCATTTTCAACCCATATTCAGTTGAATATGCTACAAAGACAACATATTTGATGTTCAAACTGATAAACTTTTTTTTTTTTTGCAAATAATCATTAACTTTTGAATTTGATGCCAGCAACACGTGACAAAAAAGTTGGGAAAGGTGGCTATAAATACTGATAAAGTTGAGGAATGCTCATCAAACCCTTATTTGGAACATCCCACAGGTGTGCAGGCTAATTGGGAACAGGTGGGTGCCATGATTGGATATAAAAACAGCTTCCCAAAAAATGCTCAGTCTTTCACAAGAAAGGATGGAGCGAGGTACACCCCTTTGTCCACAACTGCGTGAGCAAATAGTCAAACAGTTTAAGAACAACATTTTTCAAAGTGCAATTGCAAGAAATTTAGGGATTTCAACATCTACGGTCCATAATATTATCAAAAGGTTCAAAATATCTGGAGAAATCACTTCACGTAAGCGGCATGGCCGGAAACCAACATTGAATGACCGTGACCTTCGATCCCTCAGTCGGCACTGTATCAAAAACCGACATCAATCTCTAAAGGATATCACCACATGCGTTTAGAAACACTTCAGAAAACCACTGTCACTAAATACAGTTTGTCGCTACATCGGTAAGTGCAAGGTAAAGCCAAAGCCATTTATTATCAACATCCAGAAACGGCGCCGGCTTCTCTGGGCCCGAGATCATCTAAGATGAACTGAAGCAAAGTAGAAAAGTGTTCTGTGGTCTGACGATTCCAGATTTCAAATTGTTTTTGGAAATGTTCGACATCGTGTCATCCGGACCAAAGGGGAAGTGAACCATCCAGACTGTTATCGACACAAAGTTCAAAAGCCAGCATCTGTGATGGTATGGGGGTGCATTAGTGCCCAAGGCATCGGTAATTTACACATCTGTGAAGGCACCATTAATTCTGAAAGGTACATACAGGTTTTGTAACGTCTTTTTCGTGGACACTCCTGCTTATTTCAGCAAGACAATGCCAAGCCACATTCAGGACGTGTTACAACAGCATGGCTTCATAAAAAAAGAGTGTGGGAACTTTCTTGGGCCACGTGCAGTCCAGACCTGTCTCCAATCAAAAATGTGTGGATAATTATGAAGCATAAAATACGAAAGCGGAGACCTCGGACTGTTGAACGACTGAAGCTCTACATAAAACAAGAATGGGAAAGAATTCCACTTTCAAAGCTTCAACAATTAGTTTCCTCAGTTCCCAAACATTTATTGAGTGCTGTTAAAAGAAAAGGTGATGTAACACAATGGTGAACATCCCCTTTCCCAACTACTTTGTCACGTGTTGCAGCCATGAAATTCTAAGTTAATTATTATTTGCAAAAAAAAAATAAAGTTTTTGAGTTTGAATATCAAACATCTTGTCTTTGTAGTTCATTCAACTGAATATGGGTTGAAAAGGGATTGCAAATCATTGGATTCCGTTTATATTTACATCTAACACAATTTCCCAACTCATATGGAAACAGGGTTTATATATATGTATATATATATATATATATATATATATATATATATATATATATATATATATACATATATATATATATATATATATACATGTATGTATATATATATATATACATATATATATGTATATATATATATATATATATACATGCATACATGAATCTATTTTCTACCGCTTATTACCTTTCGGGTCGCGGCGGGCGCTGGTGCCTAGCTCTGCTACAACCGACCGGAAGGCGGTGTACACCCTGGACAAGTCGCCACCTCATTGAAGGTGTGTATATATAAATGTAAATATATATGTATGTCTGTATGTATATATATATATATATATATATATATATATATATGTATATATATATATATATATATATATATATATATATATGTATATATATATATATATATATATATATATATATATAGTGTTGTTTTATTATTTTATAACATGTACCAAGGGCCACATTATTGACGGTGGAGGGCCAGATCTGACCGGCGAGCCATAGTTTGGTTACATTTCTACTCAAGACGCAAATACAGTCATGCCTTGTGATAGCGCCAAGGAGAAGCCAGAGCTTGAAAACCATGTACCGCCATGAAAGCCTCGTTTGGGAACAGTTGGAATACACAAACAGTTATACAGCGGTTTTATTTTACTATTCCGTTTTCCGTTAGCAAAAAAAACCCCCAAAGTTCAGATTATGTCGATTAAAGGTAAAATCCAGATTTTACCATCTAATTATCCTCCAATTAGCACACAAGTTTGTTTTTTCTTGTATTTTAGTCATCATTTACAAAAGGTAAACAAACCGGCATCTACGGTTTATATATTATTGCCAATAAGTTGTAAGTCCAAATATCAAACACCACTCCTCCTATCAAAAATGTGCATATTTTAAACTGTTGAATACATTGTTACTTATCATACTTTATCACATTTAGTTTGGTTCTACTACCTCGTTTGAAGTTACACAGGTGTTTTGTTTTTTTAACTTTTAACCTTTTATATAAGTAATATATTGCGATGTTCACGTGGTAAAAATGCAATTTCAATATTTTGTGTATTTATAAGAAGAAAGGTGATTTAAAAAATATTTGTTGGGTTCCTGCACAAACTGGGATACATATATATAGTACATACGCACATACACACATACACACGCACATACACACCTGTATTCATGCATATATACATACATACGTACATTCATTCATACATACGCGCACACATAGGTACTTACGCACATACATAGGTACATATGCTCGCACATACATACACAATTACTGTACATCAATCAATCAATCAATGTTTACTTTTATAGCCCTAAATCACGAGTGTCTCAAAGGGCTGCACAAGCCACAACAACATCCTCGGCTCAGATCCCACATCAGGGCAAGAAAAAAACTCAACCCGATGAGATGTCAATGAGAAACCTTGTGGGGGACTACAGATGTGTGGACTGGCGACCGGTGCAATGGACTTCAAGTGGATCTAGTATAATATTGTGAGAGTCCAGTCCATAGTGGATCCAACATAATAGTGAAAGTCCAGTCCATAGTGGGGCCAGCAGGAGATCATCTTGAGTGGAGACAACTCAGCAGCGCAGAGATTTCCCCAACTAATGCACAGATGAGTGGTGCACCCAGGGTCCCGACTTTGGAAAGCTTGCGCCTCATCTGTGGTCACCGAATCTGTGCCCCCCCTCTCCACAAAGGAGAGGGGGGCAGAGCAGAAAAGAATTGGCAGATCAACTGGTCTAAAAGGGGGTCTATTTAAAGGCTCGGGTATACAAATGAGTTTTAAGATGGGACTTATATGCTTCTACTGAGGTAGCATCTCTAACTGTTACCGGGAGGACATTCCAGAGTACTGGACCCCGAATAGAAAACGCTCTACAGCCCGCAGATTTTTTTTGGGCTCTGGGAATCACTAATAAGCCGGAGTTCTTTGAACACAGATTTCTTGCCGGGACATATGGTACAATACAATCAGCAAGATAGGCTGGAGCTAAACCGTGTAGTATTTTATACGTAAGTAGTAAAACCTTAAAGTCACATCTTAAGTGCACAGGAAGCCAGTGCAGGTGAGCCAGTACAGGCGTAATATGATCAAACTTTCTTGTTCTTGTCAAAAGTCTAGCAGCCACATTTTGTACCAACTGTAATCTTTTAATGCTAGACATGGGGAGACCCGAAAATAATATGTTACAGTAATCAAGACGAGACGTAATGAACGCATGATAATGATCTCAGGGTCGGTGGTGGACAAAATGAAGCAAATTTTAGCGATATTACGGAGATAAAAAAGGCCGTTTAGTAACACTCTTAATGTGTGACTCAAAGGAGAGAGATGGGTCGAAGATAATACCCAGATTCTTTAACGAGTCACCTTGTGTAATTGTTTGGTTGTCAAATGTTAAGGTGGTATTATTAAATAGGTAATGGTGTCTAGCAGGACCGATAATCAGCATTTCCGTTTTCTTAGCGTTTCTTACATCCACACTGCAAAAACATACTGTCCATATACAAGCACATATGCATACATACACTCATGCACATAATCACATTTCATCAAACATATGTTAACGTTGTTCTCCTGGCCGAGGGGAACCTGGATAAAACACGGCTCACTGATAAAGCTTAAGCTATTTTTACTATAACAAGCTACAAGGTTGATATAGATCTTCATCTCCATTTACCGCATTTTTAAATTGCTCCGGAGTATAAGTCGCACCTACCGAAAATGCATGATAAAGAAGGAAAAAACCATTTATAAGTCGCACTGGAGTATAAGTTGCATTTTTTTGATAAAACCCAACACCAAGAATAGATATTTGAAAGGCAATTTAAATTAAATAAAGAATAGTAAACAACAGGCTGAATAAGTGTACGTTATATGACGCATAAATAACCAACTGAGAAGGTGCCTGGTATGTTAACGTAACATATTATGGTAAGAGTCATTCAAATAACTATAACATATAGAACATGCTATACGTTTACCAAACAATCTGTCACTCCTAATCGCTAAATCCGATGAAATCTTATATATCTAGTTTCTTACGTGAATGAGCTAAATAATATTATATGATATTTTACGGTAATGTGTTAATAATTTCACGCATAAGTCGCTCCGGAGTATATGTCGCATACCCCGGCCAAACTATGAAAAAAACTGCGACTTATAGTCCGAAAAATGTTCATTGCTAGACTGCTTCATCCCAAGTGCAGGACTAACAGACTCAAAAACTCCTTTGTCCCACACGCCATTAGACTGTACAACTCCTCTCTGGGCGGGGGTCGGGGGTACAAGGATGACAGGGGATGCAAAACAATAACAGTGCAATACGTTTTCATAACATGTTCACTACTGCCGACTTTCTCTTGTCAAATTCTTATTTTACTGTTATATTTTTATTCCCATTGTTGCTTTTTTTTTTTATTCATATTGTATTATTTCTCTATTTTGTTTCCATTTATACCCCCATTATTTACTTTTTTAAATTGATCTCAACTCTGTACACTGCTGCTGGAATTTTAATTTTCCTGAAGGAAGTCTCCTGAAGGAATCAATAAAGTACTATCCGTCTATCTAAATACGGTACTTGCTTTCTCTTGAAATCAAGTTGTCATTACCTATATGTATTGTTGCATTTGAAACAGCTCTATTGTTGATAATAGAGGTAATTGGTGTTATTATTCATTATCAAGAGTCTTATTTCTATTGGTATTTGAATTGTTCCATTAGTAGTACAAATATGTTCATTGTTATTTGTGAATAGAATAGAATAATATATCTTTATTGTCATTGCACATTGTACAGCTTCCCGGTGGCAGAGGCGTTAGTGCGTCTGCCTCACAATACGAAGTTCCCGCAGTCCTGGGTTCAAATCCAGGCTCGAGATCTTTCTGTGTGGAGTTTGCATGTTCTCCCCGTGAATGCGTGGGTTCCCTCCGGCTACTCCGGCTTCCTCCCACTTCCAAAGACATGCACCTGGGGATAGGTTGATTGGCAACACTAAAATTGGCCCTAGTGTGTGAATGTGAGTGTGAATGTTGTGTGTCTATCTGTGTTGGCCCTGCAATGAGGTGGCGACTTGTCCAGGGTGTACCCCGCCTTCCGCCCAATTGTAGCAGCCAGTGATATTTATATCTACTTCAGGATCTGTTCGTATCATATTTGTACATATCCTATTTGCTGAAGTTGTCTCTCTGTCTAATTCCCTTCTTGTCCCTGCAATTTCCCCCTCTAGCTTCCTCTCCTGCTCCGGTCCAGCCGTGCCAAACAAGAAATACATCCATTTAACAAAGTCAAGTTCAAATAAGGCAACAAGGGAAGTATCCCACACTTCTCTTTTGTAAAGTAAATCTGTCCAGCAGATATGAGCATCTACATCAACTATATCCCAGTGTAGCTGAACAGGATAAAAATATCTATACGTACATATTTCTTTATTTCAACTATTATCCCCAAAAGACCTATTGAGGCTAAAAATTATGTGTGGAGGACTCTTTTTTCCGGGTTCCTCGGACCACAAATAACAAACATGACAGCTTCGTTCAGGGTTCAGAACACTGGTTTATTTTTCAACAATAGTCTCTGTTGTGCTTTTCAGCAACTGTCTGTTGTGTGTGTCACTCTCGCTCTCGCTCGTGCTCTAAATCCAACCCTCCTCTCCTCCCCGGCTGCTACCTTTTAACAGAGCGACAGGTGATTAGATAAGCAGGCCCAAGTGGGCCATCTACCCACCTGTCGCTGAATTTGAAGCCAGGCCTGGCACACCCCGTTTCGCTGCAGGTCCGCAGGCCACGCCACCCTCCACAGTATGTTGTATTCAAATAGTTGCTTAATCAAATTAAATTAATCAAAATTTCTAAAATCCTGATATCCACGGCCCTAAAATGTATATTTGTTTTATTTCATATTAATTTTTATTTTATTCATTTATTCGTCAAAAAGTACCCTTAAAGTACTAAAAATGAACCAAACCTTGGTCATGGCGATGATGGTGTATTGTGACACTCCTTACAGCAGTGTTTGTCAACCTTTTCTCAGCCAAGGCACATTTTTTTTTATTGAAAAAATCCAGAGGCACACCGCGAGCAAAAAACATTAAAAAAAAATGAAACTCAGCAGCCGATATTGACAATAAAAAGTCGTTCAAGCAATTGTTGGATATTAATTCAAAACAACCATGCATGCATCACTATAGCTCTTGTCTCAAAGTAGGTGTACTGTCACGACCTGTCGCATCACGCTGTGACTTATTTGGAGTTTTTTGGTGTTTTCCTGTGTGTAGTGTTTTACTTCTTGTCTTGCGCTCCTATTTTAGTGTTGATTGTCATGTACAGATGTACTTTGTGGACGCCGTCCACTCCACACGCTGCAAGTCTTTGCTGTCGTCCAGCATTCTATTTTTATTTTTGCATTGCAGCCAGTTCAGTTTTAGTTTCATTTTGCATAGTTATCCATAGTTATTATGTTTCAATGCCTTTTCTTAGCGGCACTCGCCTTTTGTTTATTTTTGGCATAATCATTAGATACCTTTTTACCTGCATGCTGCCTCTCGCGTATTGTAATCTCGACAAACCGTGTTCCCGACATCTACAAAGCAATTACCTACCTGCTCATATGCCGAGCTCTAGACAGCACAGACACTCAAGAACGGCATATTATATGCGGATTATAAATACTGGTTTGCATAAAATATTTTTAGGTGAATTCGGTGAAATTACATAATTTCCCACGGCACACTAAACAATATCTCACGGTACATTAGCGCAGTGGTTCTCAACCTTTTTTCAGTGATGTACCCCCTGTGAACGTTTTTTTAATTCAAGTACCCCCTAATCAGAGCAAAGCATTTTTGGTTGAAAAAAAGAGATAAAGAAGTAAAATACAGCACTATGTCATCAGTTTCTGATTTATTAAATTGTAAAACAGTGCAAAATATTGCTCATTTGTAGTGGTCTTTCTTGAACTATTTGGAAAAAAAGATATAGAAAATAACTATAAACTTGTTGAAAACTAAACAAGTGACTCAACTATAAATAAAGATTTCTACACATAGAAGTAATAATCAACTTAAAGGGCACTCTTTGGGGATTGTAATAGAGATCCATCTGGATTCATAAACTTAATTCTCAACATTCCTTCACAAAAAAAGAAATTTTTAACATCAATATTTATGGAACATGTCCACAAAAAACTAGCTGTCAACACTGAATATTGCATAGTTGCATTTCTTTTCACACTTTATGAACTTACATTTATATTTTCTTGAAGTATTATTCCATAAATATATTTAAAAATGATTTTTGAATTGTTGCTATTTCTAGAATATTTTTTTAAAATCTCACGTACCCCTTGGCATACCTTCAAGTACCCCCAGGGGTACACGTACCCCCATTTGAGAACCACTGCACTAGTGTGCTGCGGCACAGTGGTTGAAAAACACTGCCTCACAGTGTGTGCACATACTGTATGTTGACTTTGGAGTTTTATCTCAAAAAACAAAAGTGTTCGACTCATTATAGGTTGCCATTTTTTTGCACCACTTGTCCCTAAAAGTGTTGACACAGGAAAGAAGGTGTATGAGAGTCTTTGCTTGACAGATTCACAGCCTGGGAAAAGGGAACTCTCCTGAGAACCCGCAAACAGGAAGGGAGACATATCCAATCCTCCAGCGCACATTTACATCACTTGTTTGCTCCTGTTCTTCGCTGCAACAATGGATGCTTCCTGATGACTGGGGTCACGGTGACGTCGTGAGCGGCCGGTCGCCACTGTGAGAAAGCTCAAGAAAAAAAAGGAGCTCCGGTCTCAGTCAGAACTGACAACTCACTGCAGGGTGTTCCTTTAAGTGGTTGCAAACCAAAGAGCTGTTTCATATTCATACGGCATTTCCTGGTCATTCACATGATGTAATCGTAATGTTTCATGACCGGAAATTGCATTTTGACAGCAATTTGTTATGCAAAACATTTGGTCAAATCAACCTCTCTAAAAGCTAAATGCAAAACAATACAAACAATAATATTTAAAGGCCTACTGAAACCCACTACTACCGACCACGCAGTCTGATAGTTTATATATCAATGATGAAATATTAACATTGCAACACATGCCAATACGGCCTTTTTAGTTTACTAAATTGCAATTTTAAATTTCACGCGAGGTATCCTGTTGAAAACGTCGCGGTATGCTGACGTGTATGATGACGTGTGCGCATGACATCACGGATTGTAGCGGACATTTTGTTCCAGCCCCGATCCCAGCTATAAGTCGTCTGCTTTAATCGCATAATTACACAGTATTCTTGACATCTGTGTTGCTGAATATTTTGCAATTTGTTCAATTAATAATGGAGACATCAAAGAAGAAAGATGTAGGTGGGAAACGGTGTATTGCGGCCGCCTTTAGCAACACAAACACAGCTCCTGGTACCCCAGCCCCTCCAAAACCCTCAAATCTAGACTCCAAACATCCCAGAATAAGCTAGTCCGGTTACTTTTAGACCTCCACCCCAGATCACACCTCAATCCAACCCACTTCTCCAAAGTGGGCTGTCTCAGGGTGGAGGACAGAGTAAAACAACTTGCACTGAGCCTAGTCTATAAAATCCGCTACACCTCCTTGATACCGAAGTACATGTCAAACTACTTCCTTAACCACCAATGACCACCATAACCACAACACCAGGGGGAGCTCCACAAACCACGTTAAACCCAGATTCCGATCTAACAAAGGTCTTAACTCATTCTCTTTCTATGCCACATCAATGTGGAATGCACTCCCAACAGGTATACAAGTAAGTGCATCTCTATATTCCTTCAAAACCGATCTAAAACAGCACCTCCAGGCAACTTCAACCCTTTACTAATACCCTCCTCCATTCACATCCCATCTCCCCGGATTATAAACAACTCAAATGTACTTCTAATGTATATACTTGTTCTTATGCTATCTGAACTCACTATGTTCTCTGCTGGCTGTACATAGCCTACTAAATAAGACCTACACTGTTTCAATGTCTACATTTCTCTGTTGATGCAATTGTTGATGACTGAAGTTCTGATATCAACCAAAGCTCCTCATCCCACCCCCCGGATTGTAAATAATGTAAATAATTCAATGTACATACTATGATGATTAACTGACTGTATTATGTTGATAGTATATATTTGTACCATGAATTGATTAACGTGGACCCCGACTTAAACAAGTTGAAAAACTTATTCGGGTGTTACCATTTAGTGGTCAATTGTACGGAATATGTACTGAACTGTGCAATCTACTAATAAAAGTATCAATCAATCAATCAAAAAACAGCTGGTGTTTCCTTGTTTCCTTGTTTACATTCCCGAAAGATCACAGTGAAGCTTTACTATGGAACAGAGCGGTCAAGCAAACATGGTTCCCTACCACATGTCAACCGGCAGGTTTTGGTGAGAAAATGGTGGTAATAAGTCGGCTCTTACCGTAGACATGAGCGGAGAGCTTACGTCGTTCCTTGTACACCTGTCAAAGAGGCAGCTGTGCTGGGACACATATCCCAGGAGAGCCCAACTTTGAAGCAATGGATGGAAACCACAATGGACATACATAAAATGGAAAAGATTACTGCCTTTATTAATTATAAATTGGAGAAATTTACTTCATACTGGGAAAACTGGGTCAATTATGTCACGCCCCATAAGCCTGACTTAAATCTCTGGAATTAGTGTACTATTAAAAAAAAAAAAAAAAAAAAAGATTACTCCCTATATGTGTATATGTGTATATATACATATAAATATCTGTATATATTTATTTTATTTTAGTTCTGTTTATTATTATTATCAATGTATTATCTATTTGTTGCTTATTTAATTGATGTATGTGTAGATACTACCTTGTTTTTGTTATTTCTGTTTCTTTTTTTGGGGGGGTGGGGGGGGTGGGTGGTATGATGGGTATATAAATAAAAATACTTTTGACATTTAGGGCAGACAGCGGCTATGTGATGTATGCGACTATGATTTAGTGGATGGAAATGTCTGATGCTGCATGTCAATAAAAAGAAAATGAAAAGAAAGAAAAACAAGAGGCAGCTGTGGACTCTCTTGCCTCCTCCGACCGGCCGCCCCTGAACGAGGGATGCTTCCACCGTGGAGGAGGGAAAAAAACTAAAATCTCAGCCCGGCCCCAACGGCTGCCTTCGCTTCGCCTCGTCGAGAAACGTGGCTTCCCTCAGAGACACTGGCGGTCACCACAACCGTGGCCACACCTCTCCAACTTTCACGTAAACGCTAAAACACTAGTAACACAATAAGCAGATAAGGGATTTTCCAGAATTATCCTAGTAAATTTGTCTAATAACATCTGAATTGCTCTGCTGTCTATTTTTTTTTTTCCTAGTCCTTCACTCTCACTTTCCTCATTCCCGAATCTTTCATGCTCGCTCAAATTACTGGGGAAATCGTCGCTTTCTTGGTCCGAATCGCTCTCGTTGTTGGTGGCCATGATTGTAAACAATGTGCGGATGTGAGGTGCTCTACAACCCGTGACGTCACGCGCACATCGTCTGCTACTTCCGGTATAGGCAAGGCTTTTTTTATTAGCGACCAAAAGTTGCAAACTTTATCGTCGATATTCTCGACTAAATCTTTTCAGCAAAAATATGGCAATATGGCGAAATGATCAAGTATGACACATAGAATGGACCTGCTATCCCTGTTTAAATAAGAAACTCTCATTTCAGTAGGCCTTTAAAATTATATAATAAGTACACAATCAATGTCCATGCACGCTGTTTAATGCAACTATTGGTCATACGCCATGTGCCTCCCATCCACCTGGAGGCGCTTATTTCTAGGGGTGTGGGAAAAAATCGATTCAAAATCAAATCTCCATTCTCACATTTTTTGATTCACTATCGATTCTCATTTTTCAAAAATCGATTTTCTTTCCCCGCTCCCGGCAATGTGTGCTTGCCTTCTGGGCTACCGTAGGTATTGCGCAATAAGCAGCGTGGCTAGCTACTAAGGGTGAGTGTAGTGTTGTTGTGTTGCCGCTAAAATGCAGGTAGAAGACAAAGAAACGGAGCAGCCTAAAGAAGAAATAGAACCGCCTCCGCGGACTTTAAAAGCCAACGTTTAGAGACACTTTGGATTTTACCGTGGCAAGAAAGGGCTTGACATGACTCATGCAATTTGCAGACTTTGCAACGCTAAAGTTAAGTTTTGGGGGAATACTTCAAATCCCCTCGCTCACTTGGACAGACACCACCCAGAGTTATCAGAGGAAAAGGATTATTCACTAAGAAGACCGGCAGCTGATCAACACACACTTCACTAGTTTACAAAATTACCACCCAGTTCTGAACGGGCAAAGAAGATAACCAGATCCATCGCTTGGTTCTTTGCAAAAGACCTGCGACCATACAGCACAGTGGAGAGAGAAGGCTTCAGGTTCATCATCAAAACTATTGTCCACACTATTACATCCCATCACGCTCGGTTTTTACAGACAATGTTGTATCTTCACTTCACAGAGAGACAAAGCTAAAAGTGGGGGAAGCTGTGACTAGAACTAGCAGAGTAGCTCTTACCTGTGATCACTGGACCTCTAGGACCTAGACTGGGGTAGTTCCTGCTGAAATCCTACGTATTGAATTAATAGAGAATCGTTTTGAATCGAAAAAATATCGTTTTTGAATCGAGAATCGAGATGAATCGAAAAAAATCCATTTATAATCGAATCGTGACCCAAGAATCGATATTGAATCGAATTGTGGGACACCGAAAGATTCGCAGCCCTACTTATTTCATTTTGGCACGGATAAAAGTAATAATTATTTGGTTGACCTATGACATCACTCTCGCCATCTGTGGATCCTTACAACTTGTGTAAACTGATGATTACAAATATTATGTCTTTTATGGTTATGGTGATGTTAAACAGCAGACAGCTTCAAGAAATGATCTTGGATTGCGCTACGAACATGACGTTAGTACCAAGAATGTATCGGGGCGAATGCCTGTCCGAAGCAAAAAAAGACGGGCGGCAGAGCTTTTTCGAAGCAATTTTTGGACAAAGAATCATGGAAACAATACATCCATTTATATCATCACCTTATTGCTGTCATGATCCGTGATCCGGATCATGTTTTGTTTTGTTTAGTTATTTTCTGTTAGTTCTGGACTCCTTTTGTGAGTTCATAAGTTACCATGGTGACTAAACAAACTCACCGGTGCACAAACAAGAACAAAAGGAGTCCAGAACTAACAGAAAATAACTACAAAAAAACATGATCCGGATTACGGATCATGACAATTACTCTTTTGTCCTGCACTACGACAAGCTAATGCAATGAAATTTCGTTCTTATCTGCACTGTAAAGTTCTAATTTGAATGACAATAAAGGACGTTTAAGTGTAAGTCTAAGTCATGGAAACAAACATTATAAATCGGAGTTCATTCATAAGGCTCTGTGGATCGATGGAAGGAGTTTTAAATCCGAAGGAAAAGACAGTTCGTGCCCCGACTGATACTGTTCCAGATGAAGGTTGCTATTGTTCTGGACTACCTTGCCAGTTGTGTGGAATACAAAGTTAATGTTCATCAGTTTGGAGTACAGAAATGCAATGTGACGAGATTTGAGTACGCTTTATTATTCGCCTTTTAATATACCTGCTTCATTCTCTTTCATCTCATTCTTATTTTGTTTGGAGTCCGAATTAATCTCAGTTTTTTTTTCCACCATCGATGCACTTCAAAATACTCTGTTCTTTTAATTTGTGAAGATTGTGAAGTCATTACAAGTATTGCTTGTGTTTTTATTGAATGGTGTCTGCCTTCCGTGCATTTAGATTGGCGAAGGGTCCTCTCCGGCCGCAAAACCCCACCCCTCGAGAGATCTGGTTTCTAATTGCATAATCCAGGTGTGTTGGTCCAAAATTTCAAAACGCAAACACTATCAGACTAAGGTGTTTCCATGGGCGGTAAGAGGCTTATTTAGAGCCGAACTATTAGGAAAATCAGACTAATTTAGTGCCTGAACACGTACTGAGTGAATATTGTGATAGTGTTTACCATGCTTGCTAACCTTGAGACCTCCGATTTCAGGAGGTGGGGTGGGTGGGGGGGGCGTGTTCAGGGGGCGGGGCGGAGGCGTGGTTGGGGCGGGGGCGTGGTTAAGACGGGAGGAGTATAATTCACCAACTCAAGTATTTCATATATATTTCATGTATATATATATATATATATATATATACAGTATATATATATATATATATATATATATATATATATATATATATATATATATATATATATATATATATATATATGTATGAAATACTTGACTTTCAGTGAGTTCTAGCTATATATATTTATTTTATTTTATATATAGATAATATATATGGCACCTATCAAATACACAGTAATAAAAACACAGTAGTTTTACTAACTGTACTGTGCTTGCTGGTTACTAAAAAAAAACCAACAACACTTACCTTTCACTATTTGAGTAACCTTTGTTCTGACATTTGCGTATTGGCGAGCGATCTACCAATCTGGGAACATCCTTCACAGATTTGTTGTAGACATCCGCAAATGATAACGGGATGTTGCTTCCAGCTTTCACCATAGCCATCTTTGTCTCAGCATAAGTTACAGCATCGGGTCTCCATTTTGCGAGGTGGCCACTAATACAGGGTTGTGAACGATGCTGCGCTGCGGACGCTTTGTGCTTCGCTGACCGTTCATGACTGAGTATATCCGTTCTGTCACCGTGTTCAATGGAGAAGTCTGTTCTACAAAATTTACAGGAAACATACCCCTTCCCCTTCGAACTCTCCTGGATGAACTGAAATGCTTGTTTCCAATCGTTCTGTAACTTGCAAGCTTATTTCCTTATTTTGCTCGTCGACGGTGTAATATATTGGGTTGGAGTCAATAACCAGGCGATGTGATGAAGTGTCTCCCCTGTATTCAGTCATGCAATCATTTGTCCATATAGTTGCACATGTGTGTATGTTTTGTGTGTGTGTTTGTGTTTGGCATCTGTGTCCGTGAGTACGTATGTGATAATGGGGATATGGGTCATCGGGGTATTATAAAGCACTTTGCGTTGCATTTATTTTATACATGAAAAGCGATTTATATATAAAGTTTGATTGATTGATTGATTGTGGTATTGAAGTACTCATGAGTCAGGGAAGCTCGTGGGTTTCAGGTCCTTGTCAGTCTGGGAAGTTTGTAGGTTTTAAGTCCAAATGAGTCTTGAGCACTTGTCAGTCAGTGAAGTTTGTAGGTTTTGAGTACTCATGAGTAAGAGAGTACTCTTCGATTCTAACAGCATCAGACAGGGTGCTACCCAGCCACAAAAACTAGGGCCTGGAGGAAGGGTGGCATTAAAAGCACTGGAGAAGTCAACGAACATGACTCTCAGAGTACCGTGACTACCATCTCGGTCTGAGTAGGCTCGAAGCAGCAGGTAGATGACATCATCCACTCAAACATGCAGAGGGTCCAAAACATGTTTCACCTGGACATAACCAGTCCCTAATGGTTGGTAGTCGTTGAAACCAATTGGAAGGCTTGGTTAGGTATTGGTACCAGACAGGAGGCTTTCCATAGCCCTGGTGTTGTGTCGAGAATAACAGCTTCCTTGAAAAAAACGCAAGCAGTTGCATAACTCGATAGTGGAGTCCATTGTATCACGTAGTCAAGTAAAAAAATGCTACTTTAAGTTTCAGAACGCCGCCGATTTTAGAATCAAATCACTTTCCCATTGTAGAATTGCTGTTGTTACCTGCGTCATTGAGTTTAGTTTTTGCTAGGGTTTGTATGTTAGTGAGCAACATAAATCATTTCAGAACAAGTCCAAAATAGGACTTGGAACAAGTGCTTTGTATTATTCATAAATGAGTTGTTCAAAGCACTTATTGTTGGAAGTAATTATGTCACTGTGCATGATAGAAAAGCAACCATCCATGCAATTTAGGTAAATCAAGGTTTATACTGTTTTTGTTTTGGTTTGTTTCCTGTTTCCGAAAATAATGCTTAAAAAAAAACACCATAAATAAGGTTTTCTTGCCTATTGAGCAGAAGACACAAATAGCCTCATATCCAGATCTGACTTATGGCCTTCTGCTGACCCCTGTTGGCTAATGGTATCCATCCATTTTCTACCGTTTGTCCCTTACAGGATTGCTGGAGCCTATCTCATCTGCATTCGGGCGATAGGTGGGGTACACCCTGGACAAGTCACCACCTCATCACAGGGCCAACACAGATTGACAGACAACATTCACACTCACATTCACACACTAGGGCTAATTTAGTGTTGCCAATCAACCTATCCCCAGGTGCATGTATAGATTGTACAATTAATATTCCTCTTTAAACGGTGATTAAAAATAAAATAACATGTTGAAGATGCAATGAATACAATGTAATTTAAAATAACTACTTATTTGTGGAGTGACAACATTTACACGAAGAAACTGCTTTCCATTGGTATTTTGTCCGAGTAAAATAGTTTAAATGTTTGTGTTTCTGCACATGCGCGCGCACGCTCAATAGCGGTGGGTTGCGGATTCTGATGGGTTGCAAAAATTGATAGAACACCGGCACTCTTTCCTGTATTAGACTTAGCGCCTGCAGCCTTGCAGCTGTCGCCTCACCTGGTCAGCTGTCACTTTTATGTGGGGTGAAGCTATTCCTGTGGGGAAGAAGGGGGCGGGGAGAGGTTAAAGGTCGTTCAGGTCAGTTCGTAAAGGGGGAGGTGTGGTAGTTGCCAAATAGGGAGAAATAGCAGGGGATAGTGAACTAAGGCCCTGTCTACATTAAGCCGGATAACTCCTTAAACAAATAATTACTTAGCCTAAGCTTCATTTAGGATAGGATAGGATAGGATAGATCTTAATTTTCATTGCACAAGTACAACGAAATGTCATTTTCAGCACAGTCCCGCTAAGAGCAGACATACGTTACAGGGGGGGACAAGACGAGTCCGGCAACGGATCAGCTACTTAGGGCGCTCCTTAAAAAGGTGAGAAAAGGGTGACATTGGGAGCGGGGGGGGGAGTAAAAAAAATATCAGTCTAAGGCTAAACCCTCAGGAGGGGTCCAGACTGAGTCCAAGGAATAAACCGCCGTAGCAAAGCACATATACATATTACAACATACATCTCGAGATATCTAGCAACAGAGGGAAGGTAGTTCAAGGTCATGGTGGTAGGCCGCAGCTTTCAGGCGCTGACCATCCATTCATCACCCCTATGGGATTTGCGTCGAGGGCGTTGGGTTGGGGTGGTGGGGGTGTGTATGTGTGGCGTATATTTTTGTGTATGTGTGTGTGTGTGTGTGTGTGTGTGTGTGTGTGTGTGTGTGTGTGTGTGTTAAGCCCATAGTGTGTCTCTGTTCCGCGGCCTAGATGTATTGTGCAGCTGCTAGTCCAAAGTCAACAACAACAAGTGTATGTCCATGTAAGACAAAAAGGGAGTTTGTTGTGTCTTCGCTGCGCTGTCCTTTGGGAGATTCTCGAAGCCAAGGAAACAATCCAAGTTAGAATGATTTTGTATGCGGGTGGACATAAAATTTGCTTTTCACCCTAAATTGTCTATGACTGGTCCTCAAACCTGCGGGTTAGACAGTCCGAAGTAATCCACAGTTCTTCCCGCATCCTCCAATCATTTGTGGCAGCTTTGGGGTACTTTGAAGACTGCCAGCAACTTGCAATTTGTCGACAAACCAGAGCAACGCTTACTCCAATCAGCAGATGTCCTGTTGTCATAATTCCGATTAGGTGGGTATCTTCACGTCCTCGACAGAAAAGGGTCGCCAGGCATGCGGTCCTCCTTCTTCTCCCAAGAGTCCGTCGAGTGTCCAGCAACAACCGCTTCATCACGACAGCTGGTTCCCCCAAACCCAAGATCTTGTCCACCCTCGCTGAGTGCCAGAGAGAAAGAGACACCATTGTTTAATGTTCCCCTCGTTGGATAATTTTTTACTCGGGTAATTGTGCCGTCTATTTCTTGAATCTCCGGCTCTTTGCTCTGCATGGACTTATCGTTCGTTTACAAACTGAGTTCGAAGAGGAAGTGACGCCAGAATGACCACGCCCCACACAGGAAGTGATGTCAGAAAGAACGCACCACATAACAGAAGCTTGGGGGAATCACACATGAATACCATAAAACAAGGAAATGCGCAATTGCAGCTATTTCGGATACGACACATCTCAGACGGAAAAATACGGTTTTGGATAAGCCCTGGAAGAATGGGGGGGTTGGCGGGGGGTGTATATATTTACAAGTATTTCTTATCTATATATATAAATAATCTGTTCATGAATGAGTATATCCGTTCGGCCTCCGTGTTCAATGGAGAAGTCTTATCTACAAAATTTGAAGGCAGCATACCCCTTCCCCTTCGAGCTGTCCTGGTTGAACTGAAATTATTTTTTCCAATGATTTTGGAACTTGCAAGCGTACTTCTTCTTCTTACTCGTCGTCGCCATGTCTCTTCGTCGTTCTTCTGCTTCGTCTCTGTCATGTTTTTGGACATTACTACTTGCCGTAGTTTTGAAGCAATGCATGATGGGAATCCGGATGTTGTGTGTCGGTGTATTAACGTGCCGGCTGGAATAAACACACGCTGAGAAATAGCTCCGTGCCTGCCTACTTTATGGGTTATGGATAAACTTATGGATAACAGAGACGTATCAAATAGTCTCCTTTTCAGGTGAGAGAGGACGCTAAAGGCAGTGCCTTCAAGGCACGCCCCCGGGTGGAAGTCGGGAGAAATTCGGGAGAATGGTTGCCCCGGGAGATTAGCGGGAGTGGCACTGAAATTCGGGAGTCTCCCGGGAAAATCGGGAGGTTTGGCGATAATGATTGTGAAGCCATGAAGTGGTTGCGGCCGTCAAGTACGACCACCAATTTCAGCCTACAAGCACAGTGTCCTGACCAGATATCTAGATCCCTAGATTGATGATTTTAAAATGTCATTTAATACATTGTTTACTTTCACACGTCCATTAAAGATATGATTCATGTATGATGGCTCAGGTGTGATTCATTACAATAGTCTAACAGCTGCTGATGGTGAGGCAAGCAAGGTTTACTGTTAAGGGAAATGTGGCAACAGTCTACATTGAAACATAGGGTAAGGATTAGAAATATCCAATAATATCGGACCGCCAATATCATCGGCCGATAAATGCTTTCAAATTTAATATCGGAAATTATCGGTATCGGTTTCAAAAAGTAAAATGTATGACTTTTAAAAAGCCTCTGTACGGAGTGATACACGGACGTAGGGACTGCCTTTGCGTGCCGGCCGAATCACATAATATGTACGGCTTTTTACACACACAAGTGAATGCAAAGCATACTTGGTCAACAGCCATACAGGTCACACTGAGGGTGGCCGTATAGCTTTAACACTGTTACAAATATGCGCCACACTGTGAACCCACACCAAACAAGAATGACAAACACATTTCGGGAGAACATCCGCACTGTAACACAACATAAACACAACAGAACAAATACCCAGAATCCCTTGCAGCACTAACTTTTCCGGGACGCTACATTTTATACACCCCCGCTACCTCTAACCCTGAACACCTCAACCTCCTCATGCTCTCTCAGGGAGAGCATATCCCAAATTCCAAGCTACTGTTTTTAAGCATGTTAAAAAAAAATGCACTTTGTGACTTCAATAATAAATATGGCGGTGCCATGTTGGCATTTTTTTCCAGAACTTTAGTTGATTTATTCTGGAAAACCTTATTACGTTGTTTAATGCATCCAGTGGGGCATCACAACAAAATTAGGCATAATAATGTGTTAGTTCCACAACTGTACATATCGGTTGAAATCGGAATCGGTAATTAAGAGTTGGAAAATATTGGAATATCTGCAAAAAAGCCATTATCGGACATCTTTAGTAAGGATACACTTCCAGGTCAGAGGTGATTATGCGCGTACTAGGTCGCGTTGCGCTGGAGGGGGGGAGGGGGTAGGATAAGGTAAGGTGGGATATAGCCTGGATAACGTTTGTCGGCTTAGTGTAGAAGGGAACTAAGGGCCTGTCCCCACGTTGCCGTTTTTAAGGTGGAAACAGTAAATATTTCAGCCTTTAATCCCCCGCGTAAACAGCGTTCTTGCGGGTCTGAAAGGATAGTTTTTGACGACATGCTCCAGAGTGGGAAAGTCTGATCACGCAGCCTTGTAATTTTTTTGTGCAAACAAGGAGGCCACCTGTAGTGCCCGAGGATGATGATGTTGGCGCCTCCTTCATGCCTTGTCGCCCCACCGTCAAGGGCCGCCAGTTGAGTTGTACTGCCATGTACCGTCTCAGTTTTCGGACGGCCAAACATTACATGTAACAAATTTGCCCGTTTACCCTTGTATCATTTTCAGGAATAGAGTGTCAATCAATCAATCAAAGTTTATTTATATAGCCCTAAATCACGAGTGTCACAAAGGGCTGCACAAGCCACAAAGACATCCTCGGCCCAGATCCCACATCAGGGCAAGAGAAAACTCAACCCAATGGGACGACAATGAGAAACCTTGGAGGGAACCGCAGATGAGGGGACCCCACCCGGGCAACCGGTGCAATGGACGTCGAGTGGATCTGTTACAATATTGTGAGAGTCCAGTCCATAGTGGATCTAACATAATAGTGTGAGAGTCCAGTCCATAACTATGTGTCCAAACTTTGGTAACTCAGTTTTTGTTGTTTTTATTTTGAGTAAGACCTTAAAATTAATCCCAAAGAAAGTAAACACTACTGAATTCAAGAAATACTTCGTAGCAAAGTCGGAAGACATGTAATTTTTCATTTTGTCATGTATTTCACATTGTTTTCTGCCTGTAAAACTGGACCATAGGGCGCACCGGATTATAAAGCGGACTGCCGATGAATGGTCTATTTTTTAAATCTTTTTTCATATATAAGGTGCACCAGATTATAGGGCGCATTAAAGGAGTCATATTATTATATTTTTTTTTCTTAATTAAAACAACACTTCCTTGTGGTCAACATAACATGTAATGGTGGTTATTTGGTCAAAATGTTGCATAGATTATGTTTTACCGACCATCTTGAAGACGCTTTCTGAGAGTCGCCTCTGGATGCGCTGTTTTGTGGCTTCACCTTCGGCAGCGTCTTCTCCCCATCATCTTTGTTGTAGCGGTGTAGCGTGCAAGGATGGGATTGGAAGAAGTGTCACAGGGTCATCATTGTCACTGATGTCCCACTGGGTGTGAGTTTTCCTTGCCCTTATGTGGGCCTACCGAGGATGCTGTAGTGGTTTGTGTTGTGGTTTGTGCAGCCCTTTGAGACACTAGTGATTTAGGGCTATATAAGTAAACATTGATTGATTGATTGATTGAAAAGATGGGGATAACTGTTTTAATGACATTCAGACATTACTTAAATCAATAACGGAGCAGCTTCTCCTCATCCGGAAACAACAACAAGGCCAGAAATGTGTCCGACTGAAACTCTCTAAGAACTAAAGTTCCTTAGGTGATTAATGTAAACTCACTACACCAGTATGTTTTAGCGCTTTCATGGCGAGTTTACTGACAGATGTAAGTAAGAACTTTACACTACTTTATATTAGAGATGGCAACAGCTGAAGATTAATGTCCCATAACAAGAAGATAGAGAAAAAGAAGAAGCTTATCGACTACGTTATCGGCACTGACTACAAAGGCGGACTGGCGCAATTTTTCAGGATTCATGCAGATCCCAATTATAGATCAGCAGCTACCAGAGGTAAGAAAAGTTGCTTTTGCGTAATATTGCGAAACAAAACGCTAGATAATATGTTTTACCTTATAAACACGCCATAATAATACTCCTATGTTGAAGCACATCAAGCGGTGCCGCTTCAAAGCTTACCAAAGTTGTACTAAAACATTTTGATGGATTTTTGAGGCACTGTGTGTAATGTTCTATATTTTCAATGGAACATATAAAATGTTGGTGTTGTTTACTTGAGTCATATTGCCATCATAGTGCAGCCTACACATATATCTTATGTTTGACTGCCATCTCCTGATCACAGATTTCATTACACAATGTACCAAATAAACTTGCTCCAAGGTCGGTAAGCAAAATCAGAATTATTCCGTACATTAGACGCAACGGGTTATAAGGCTCTTTGTTGAGTTTTTTTGGGGAAAAAAGGATTTTAAGTGTGTCTTATAGTCCGGAAAATACGGTATTAAACCTAACATCAAATTATGAACTGGTCATGTTTTTATTCAACTAAAGGTTTCCACTACTGTTACTGTAACATGTTACAGTAACATGCACACCTTTGCTTGTTAACATATAAAGTATGAAAAGTCCTCATTTCATCATTGCATCACTCTCTACAGACTCCCGTCGTGTGTTAAATGTGCTGATGAACCTTTTTTTCTTCCCTAAACCCCCCCCCACTCAACTCAGCCATCACTGGCGATTATTCTGGTGATTGATGTCCAGATGACCAGCCAGAGAATGATTGATCCATCTTATCCATCACTGTGCGTGTCTGACGCACAGTATGGTTCCATTCCTCCACATGTTGGACCTTTGTTGTGCAAGAATGTGTGTGCGTGTAGTTTATATTCAGTCCCAAATCCAATTTGGCGATCCGATCTATAGGAGGGCTGTACTATCCATTTCCCACATTAAAGGGAGGGACAGTAAGTGTTCACGGCCGGAGTCTCAAAGTCAATTTAAATCCCACCCCCCGGATTGTAAATAATGTAAATAATTCAATGTATAAACTCTGATGATTAACTTGTGTGATGACTGTATTATGCTGATAGTATATATTTGTACCATGAATTGATTTATTTCGACCCCGACTTAAACAAGTTGAAAAACTTAATCGGATGTTACCATTTAGTGGTCAATTGTACGGAATATGTACTTTACTGTGCAATCTACAAATAAAAGTTTAAATTAATCAATCAATCAATGGTCAGAGACACTTCCGCCTGCCTACTAGAAGCTGCTCTTTGTGTTGCCTAATTTGTTTGTTGTGCTGTCATTTTTGTGTTTGCATCGTTATTGTAGTTCGTGTTCTATCTAACGGGATAAGATAATATATTTAACTACGAGATGAAAATAATTGCATGTAGCTATGAAGTTAAGTAGAGGACCACAAAATAAGTGTTTACTTTGTAAACAAATACAGTGGAGCCTTTGTTTAGCAGGATCAATCAATCAATCAATCAATGTTTATTTATATAGCCCTAAGTCACAAGTGTCTCAAAGGGCTGCACAAACCACAACGACATCCTCGGTAGAGCCCACATAAGGGCTAGGAAAAACTCACTCCCAATGGGACATCGGTGACAGTGACAATGATGACTATGAGAAACCTTGGAGAGAACAGGAGTCATGGCTAGCAGTGCAGTAACCATATATTTGCGTGGCGCAGTGGAAGAGTGGCCGTGCGCAACCCGAGCGTCCCTGGTTCAATTCCCACCTAGTACCAACCTCGTCACGTCCGTTGTGTCCTGAGCAAGACACTTCACCCTTGCTCCTGATGGGTGCTGATTGGTGCCTTGCATAGCAGCTCCCTCCATCAGTGTGTGAATGTGTGTGTGAATGGGGAAATTTGGAAGTAGTGTCAAATCGCTTTGAGTACCTTGAAGGTAGAAAAGCGCTATACAAGTACAACCCATTTATCATTTATATTTATCGCCACTAATTGGGTATACGACTTTATAAATACTTTTCGTCTGTTTTTGTTTTCTTAGAATTTTTGTTTTAGTATAATTAAGTTTTTATTTACAATTATATATTTTTTTTGCATTTTTAGCTTAGCATTCACAAATGTTTTCATAATTGCAGCATAAAAATCCGTTAACTACCTTTAAATTACGTTTTATTTCAGCATTTTTAGCTTAGCATACTCACATATTTTTGTATTGAAAGAATCAAAACCTTTTCAAACATATATTATTTTAATCATAGTCAAATCATTTCTTAAAAGGTAAAACTTAAGTTAGGTTTAGCATTTTTAGCTTAGCATAATCAAATATTTTCATAGTTAGAGTATAAAAAACGGTTACTGACCTAAATACTGTATGTTATTCTTTTAGCATTTTAGTTGAGCATGGACATATATTTCTACAGTTAAAGCATAAAACCTGTTTTCAACTGTTTAAATAGTCATTTATCCTTTTTTTGTCTTAGCATAATCAAATATTTTACTAATCTACCAAAGGCATTAAAAACGTTTTTCAACCTCCGAAATTTACTTTTTGGGAAAAGTAATTTGTAACTGTAACTAACTACTTTTTTAAGGTAAGATGATTGTGGAGGACTCTTTCCTCCGAGTTCTTCGGACCACCAAGCAGACATGACAGTCTCGACAGGTTCACAACAATGTTTATTTTCCAATAAATCTTCGGTGTTTGGGCTTTTCGGCAGTTGTCTTTAGTGTCAGTCACTCTCGCTCTCTCTCGTGCTCCAACTCCAACTCTCCTCTCCTCCCCGGCTGCTGCCTTTTAACAGAGCGACATGTGATTATACAAAAAGGCCCAGGTGAGCCATCTCCACACCCGTCGCTGATCTCGCAGCCGGTGCTGGCACAACCCGCTTCGCTGCAGGACCGCAGCCCCCTCCTCCCCCACAATGACCAACACTGCTTCCAAGACTAAACAACAATGGTCCAAGCATGGATCTTTGTGCAGACGCCGTGACAAATTCTTTATTACCGATGTTTACAAAATGTAAGCGATCTGATAAATATTCATTTAAGTTGGTTATTATAATGCTAATGACTAATGCAAAGGCTAAAGAGGCTGCATTTAGATCTGAACACTAAAGCTTCGTCCGAAGCAACAAGTTACTTTTCCGTTCCTCCGTATGATTCATTTGATATCCTTAAACCATTCAAATAGATCACCAGATTGTCAAAAGTCAAGTAAGTTTAACATCGGCAGAACGCTCTAGAATCTTAGACAGAAAAGGAAAGTTAAGTATGGCGCGTGGAAACAGGATAACGCCTGATGAGAGCACCAATGAGAGCCGTGGGATTCAGAGGATGGGGGATCACGTCCAAGTCTTGCCCAGCATGTGTCACTGCTTCTAAACAGTCTTTCCTGCTTCTGTTGTCCTCATCATCTGTCTCACTGACAGAAGGAGAAACAGGAGCCTCCCTGAGCGCTCCTGTGGGGCCTTGGCAGGAGGAGCCCCCGCCTACTATGTATAGCGGCCTTGTCGGGTAAAGAAAGCTTGTTCACAGTTGGGTTAACTTGTTAAAGACCCACCATTATCCGTGTCTTGGCCCCCAGATGAAGACAAATTGAGATCCTGGGCCTCTGGTATTTGTTTCTTAAATATTTCATATTTACTGTCACCGTCTTTCCGCTGGATTCAACATTCTTCATTCATCATTCATCCACGTTGTCAATTATTCACTAAACAAACTCTTTGCCAAATGGTTGTGTAAACCTCACCTGGTCAGGTTTTGGCTTGTGATTACATTGTATAAGTCTGCAACTCACATGAAGATGTTCTCAATCTGAAGACATGTTTATCTGTTACAGACCACACACGTAAAGATAACACATCAGGCATTGAGCAGTTTAGTGCTGCAATAACATCAACGCAGCACAGAACACACATGTTGATTCTGTCCCAACATCGAACTCCACTGTCGTCCTCCGAGCCCCAAACCTTGCGTGAACAAACATGATCTATTGGGGTAGGCGTATAAATCTAAAAATAGATACATATTAATAGCAATACCAAGTTAAACGTATTGGTATCAGATCGATACTTGTCTGATGAGATCGATACTTTTGTTGCAGATTCTCTTTTACATGTCCAAAAAAATTACTCCATTTTCACTGAACAAACATACATACCGTATTTCCTTGAATAGCCTCCGGGGCACTAATTAATTTGAAACCTCTTCTCACTACTGCGCTTATTCAAGGCATGCGGTAAAAGTAAGCAGGCGCTAATCATTTTAAAACCTCTTCTCACCCCTGCGCTTACCAATGGCATGCGGAAAAAAATTGAGAGTGATAAAAAAATAATTAATAAAAAATTCTTCTGCGGCCGCAGCCCGGTGGTTGAGGACCACTGCTCTCCTGTCCAAAGGCAAAACCTAGTAACTAACTTCTAGCTGATTTTGAGAAAACAAAGGAAAACCAATCTATCTTGATGCTGTCTTACAAAGATCTACAAAGTCATCAAATGTATAGATGTTTTCTTGAGCTTTCATTTTCTCGCCGATTGAGCCATGGATTGAATCTGCTCTCATGAACGTGTGCTCTTTCTCCAGATATTTTATCACAATCTCGGGTGGGCCCCATTCTGCGTTTGCACATTGGGCAAGAGCCGTGTACAGTGTCCAGTTTTTATTTTGACCTCCACAGTTATCTGCCCAAAAGAGTATGCAAGGGGAAAAATCAAGAACAATACATTTAATGAACGCCCTGGGCCAATCTTCCAAATATCCCCTCATGCCATAATATCACATAATCAGGTTGACCGTCGGCCCCCATTCTCGCAAATGTCTCATTAAAGACAATAAGGCAACTGACAAAGAAGCTACGATTGGTCCCTTGAGATACTAGGTTTTTCTGTTGTATCCACGCGGTTATGTGGTAGTTGCTAGGTCCTGCCATGCGCGTAACAGCTTACTTACGGAACAAATTACAATATCGCATACACTAATGTAAAGCATATCACCTAGAAACTCCAAAATTATTATCAGCTAATTTTTGACCAAAATTGAGTTACTGGGTTTTGCCTTTGCACATGAGTGCTCTACAACATGTCATCGCACCCACCTTTACACCATACTATCTGCGTGCAGGCCGGACGCATGCATTTCGCTGCTTCTCATACGAGATTGTAATGCATACCTGGTCAACAGCCACACCTTTTACACTGATGTTTGTGATATAAACAACTTTAACACTCTTACTAATATGCGCCACACTCTGTGAACCCACACCAAACACATTTCTGGAGAACATCAGCTCTGTAACACATTATAAACGCAACATAACAACTACCCACAATGCCATGCATCCATGACTCTTGCCTATATTATACACGCGCCCCCAACCCCGCCCACCTCAACCGACGCATGGAGAGGGGTGGGGTTTGGTGCTAGCGGTGTGTATGATATAAGAGTCATGGATGCATTGCATTCTGGGTAAGTGTTATGTTGCGTTTATAATGTGTTACAGGTCTGATGTTCTCCAGAAATGTGTTTTTTATTCTTGTTTGGTGTGGGTTCACAGTGTGTGGTGCATATTAGTAAGAGTGTTAAAGTTGTTTTTTATCACAACCATCAGTGTGATCTGTATGGCTGTGGAACAAGACCCCTGGTTTACACATAGTAAATGAAACAAAACACGTCTTCTGCCATTTTGGAAATGACGACAGGGGAAGCGTCACTCGTGATGTCACGAATTTGACCCGCCGTTAAAAGTAAGCTTGCTCTTATAAATTTGGGAAGGGAGTTTGACCCGCCGTTAAAAGTAAGCTTGCTCTTATAAATTTGGGAAGGGAGTTTGACCCAGCAGTAATTCAAGGCAGGCGCATAATATATGCCCGGCGGATATTCAAGGAAATAAGGTATGTCATGACAGGGGGGGCGCAACTTGCAGCGAGGTTTGTTCTCCCAGGAGGTTTGTTCTCCCAGGACGACAACAGACTTTTCTGGACAATGGTAGAAGGTACGAACATAATTTCATTTTAACACTCAAAAGTACTACAAAAACAAAGGGCGTGCACAAGGCGGGGAACAAACTTAACGCAGGAACAAAACTAACACATAGACAGACTAAGGACATGAATCATAACTACACTTACTGTGACGTGAAAAGCATGAAACTATGGCAAGAAGTGAGCAAGCAGAAGTATTAAGAGTGTGATGTCGCCAGCCCGACCAACAGAAAATGACAGGCTTAAATAGTGATGTGGTGATTGAAAACAGGTGCGTGAGTTCAAATGAATCAGGTGCGTGAGTCGTGAGGACAGGTGAACTGATTGGTAGTCATGGTGACAAAACAGAGAGAGAAAAAACAGGAACGGACAGAGTGCAAAAACCAAACAGAACATAGCCAACTAAACATGATCACCAAACATGAAAAAATAGACGCATACATACAGTATACGTACATACACTCACGCTTCATCAAACAAATAGTTATACATACAAGTGTACAAAGTCATACAAATACACACTTACTTCCCAAAACACGACGCACTGTTAAAACTTAACCAATCTTTACCATAACAATGTAAAAGGTTAATAAAGTCTGTCCCTCTTTTTTTAACCTCTTTATCTGCTTATTCGATACTGTACATTTACGTATTGGTGCATTTGAAGCGATTGTAGTGTTGATAACAGAGGTAATTATTTTTTTTATTGTTATCATTATAGTAATATTGTTATTTCTATTGGTATTTTTATTGATCCATTTGTAGTGCACTAATGTTCATTGTCATTACTGTGTTGTTACTATCTACTTCACTAATTTGTTCACCATCATTTTTGGTATCATAATTGTATGTATTGTTATTGCTCGTGTTGTTGTGTTGTTGTTGTTTTTTTTGTTTATGTTGTTGTTGTCGTCTCTCTCTGTCTTGTCCACCTTTTGTCCCAGCAATTTCGTCCTCAGTCTTCTTTAATTTCTACTATGCTCTTCTGTTCCGGTCCGGCTCGGCCAAATACTAAATACATATTTAAAATAAAATTAAATACAAATAAGGTAACATGAAAATATAAAACTGTATGGCAGATATGGGCATCTACATTAACAATATGATTTGCTGGACACGACAATAAAACACTTTCAATATAATAACTAAATAAATACTTTAGTCCATCGTCTGCCTTTGCAGCGCAAACACAACTCTCCCAAAACCGTGTGTGAAAATGTGTCAGAATTTTATATACATTTTTCAATGATGATCATGCAAGTAAATTATCTGCTTAAAAACCCCTAAAAATTATGTGGTACCTTACATGGGGACATGTAAGTGTAAAATAGATAGCCAACTGTAGTCTTGATTTTCCAAATGTTCTTTTGCGGGTTTGCAGCACTTTGTACTGATAGAGTGCTAGGGTGATAGGTGATAGGGTGCTCATATGCCTACAGGTACCAACAGTTGAGAAAAGTTGATTGTCCATATTAAGACCTCTTTAAAGCATAACAAATAGCCGAGAGACAGCTCCTAGCTCTAAATACTGGCAAGTTGAAATACCGCTGTACTTATAAAAAAAACAGAAAAAATAAATTTAACAAGTCAGTCTTTTGAACAGCTCTTTGATAGGAACAATTCCTCAAGATCTAATTTCCTTCAAAGAGCCCCGCGTCCCATCTTTAAGAGCTTCAGAAGCTCCTAGGGACAAAAGGTGCTTCATAGAAAGAAGGGGGATTGTGAGATTTTTTATACTTTCAGACGTCTGCAAAAAAATTAGGAATCATTAAATTAGATCTATTACCAAGGCCCATTTGGGTCTTCTTCCTGACCATGTTTAAACTAATGGTCCTGGAATCTACAGTTTTTAAGAAATTGATTTCACTACTTTTGAAAATCTGCAATTTGACTTTTTAGAACTTCCTTTGAACATTTCCATTGTTGTTTCACTGGTCCATCTAAAGATTGCTTTGTCAATCAAGACAAGATATCTGTGTTCAAAGAACTCCGGCTTATTAGTGATTCCCAAAGCCCCAAAAAAGTCTCTGGACTATAGAACGATTTCTATTCAGGCTCCAGTACTCTGGAATGCCCTCTCGCTAACAGTTAGAGTTGCTACCTCAGTAGAAGCATTTAAAGGCCTACTGAAATGAGATTTTCTTATTTAATCGGGGATAGCAGGTCCATTCTATGTGTCATACTTGATAATTTCGCGATATTGCCATATTTTTGCTGAAAGGATTTAGTAGAGAACATCGACGATAAAGTTCGCAACTTTTGGTTGCTAATGAAAAAGCCTTGCCTTTACCGGAAGTAGCAGACGATGTGCGCGTGACGTCACGGGTTGTGGAGCTCCTCACATCCTCACATTGTTTACAATCATAGCCACAGGTAGCAAGAGCGATACGGACCGAGAAAGCGACAATTTCCCCATTAATTTGAGCAAGGATGAACGATTTGTGGATGAGGAAAGTTAGAGTGAAGCACTAGAAAAAAAAGGCGATGGCAGTGGGGGCAATTTAGATGTTATTAGACACATTTACTAGGATAATCTGGAAAATCCCTTATCTGCTTATTGTGTTACTAGTGTTTTAGTGAGATTATAAAGTCATACCTGAAAGTCGGAGGGGTGTGGTGACCGCCAGTGTCTCTGATGGAAGCCATGGAGGAGCCAAGAAAGTCGCAGCTGCCTCTTTGACAACTGAAGGAGGACGCAAGCTCCGCTCATGTCTCCGGTAAGAGCCGACTTATTACCACTATTTATTTCACCGAAACCTGCTGGTTGACATGTGGTAGAGAAACATGTTCGCTTGACCGCACTGTTCCATATTAAAGCTTCACATCAAACAAAGAAACACCGGCTGTGTTTTGGTTGCTAAAAGCAGCTGCAATCCACCGCTTTCCACCAACAGCATTCTTCTTTGACGTCTCCATTATTAATTGAACAAATTGCAAAAGATTCAGAAACACAGATGTCAAGAGTACTGTGTAATTATGCGATTAAATCAGACGACTTTTAGCCTTGAGTGGCGCTGGGCTAAAATGTCCGCTCCAACCAATAACGTCACAAGCACGCGTCAACATAAGCGTCATCATTCCGCGACTTTTTCAACAGGATACCTCACGGGAAATTTAAAATTGCAATTTAGTACATTAAACCGGCCGTATTGGCATGTGTTGCAATGTTAATATTTCATCATTGATATATAAACTATCAGACTGTGTGGTTGGTAGTAGTGGGTTTCAGTAGGCCTTTAAGTCCCATCTTAAAACTTATTTGTATACTCTCGTCTTTAAATAGACCCCCTTTTAGACAAGTTGATCTGCCGTTTCTTTTCTGCTCTGCCCCCCTCTCCTTGGTGGAGAGGTGGGGCACAGATTCGGTGAGCACAGATGAGGCGCAAGGTGTCCTACGTCAGGACCCAGGGTGGACCACTCATCTGTGCATCAGTTGGGGACGTCTCTGCGCTGCTGACCTGTCTCCACTCAGGATGATCTCCTGCTGGCCCCACTATGGACTGGACTCTTACAATATTATGCTAGATCCGCTCAACGTCCATTACACTGGTCGCCCGGTGTAATGGACCATCTGCGGTCCCCTCCAAGGATTCTCATTGTCCTCCCATATGGTTGAGTTTTTTCTTGCCCTGATGTGGGATCTGAGCTGAGGATGTCGTTGTTGCTTGTGCAGCCCTTTGAGACACTCGTGATTTAGGGCTATATAAGTAAACTTTGATTGATTGATTGAAGACCTGTCCATAGTTGATGCTGACTAACACATGAGTCAACAGAAGGTCTCCCACTGATCACGATAGGTGATCACTCATGTCTAGCGCGTCTGTTGCTGTCAATCACGCACACGCACACAAAGCAGCTTACTAACAATCGATGTGCGTTTTACATCTCATCTGCCTAACTCCCCTCCTCGCCTCCCCCAACAGTCAACAATCTAGCGGGCATGTTGTGCCTCAGCAGGAGTCGACTGTGATCACAGAATCCCCCAACCTGCAACAGTCAGAGAGCAACAATGTCACTACTTTGTAAAGACAGCTAGAGTCTTCTTTAATTCTTTAAAAAAATAGTTTTGCTTTGATTGTTTGGGTGTTCACAACAATAATTGGATTAATGACATTCAATTTATTACTTAAGGGAAGAAATGGCTTCGGTTTTAGTACGATTCGGCTCTTTGGAACGGATAACCAACAAAAACCAAGGTAGTACTGTATATAAGATTTATAATTATCCATATCCATGTAATCAGATAAACCTGTCCAAATTTTGTTATTAAAACCCTTTAATGCAGGGGTGTCAAACTAAGTTTAACTCAACGGCCACACGGAGGAAAATCTATTCCCATACAGGCCGGACTGGGAAAAGCATGGCATAATAACTTAAAAACAAAGACAACTTTAAAATGATTTTCTTTGTTTTACTTTGGCCAAAAATAAAATAGGCACATTCTGAAAATGTGCATGTTACAAATAATCCTCTTGGCAAAAAAAATTCTGACGAAAGAAATTGGTGCAATTTTAAAAACACCGTAATAAACACAAGGAACTTAAGACTTTGTCTCATTGATTTTAAAGAGTCATTAAACTTTAGGCACTTCCTGTTCAGCATTCTCATGCTGGCAGTTCATTAAAGAAGTGTTTGGAAAAGCAACCGCGTGTTTCCCCAAACCACCACAACACGTTCATCTATCATGATTGGAATATTACAATTACAATATGAACAGAATCAGCCGAAATCAAGGTAACACAACTACAAACTTAACCAATGTGAACAAGGTCGATTTAAGCATAAAAAAAAAAAGAACAAACACCAAAAATAGAAACACGCATTTTTACAATGGAGTTCATAGTGCGCATTAAGGGGCCTAATTGCAAGCCCTGCACGGAACTCTAACTAATTCAAAGATGGCTTAAGTGTTTGCAATATACCGTTGTGTTATTTTATCTGTTGAGTGTATAATTGATAATGAAAGAAGGTATTGTGCGTCGCTTCAGCATCAGTCTGCCGCCATCCGCTGCCTGCTTGATTGATTGATTGATTGAGACTTTTATTAGTAGATTGCACAGTACAGTACATATTCCGTTTAATTGACCACTAAATGGTAACACCCAAATAAGTTTTTCAACTTGTTTAAGTCGGGGTCCACATTAATCAATTCATGGTCATGCTACAACAGGAGCAGCTGATTGCTTGCACTCGTGCTGACTGGAGCACTGGTTGCCAATCCAGAGGCCGCATAAAATCAGCTGGCACGTCATCTTTAAACACTGTCATGTGTAAAGTGGGTCACACTTAAATTGTTTTTGCGACATCTAGTGGACACATTTAAAACCGCAGTTTCTTTCAATAAAACAATTGAAGCTCATTTTATACTTAGTAAACACATCTTGCGAACCAAGGCTTGCGGGCTGCACGTTTAAAACATGTCTAAACGTTTTTTTAAGTTAATATTGCAATGTATTAATTTGCAATTTATTGTTAGTCTATTGTAAATGTTGAAATATTTAATGATTCCTACGGCTTCAGAACTGAAAGGTGTTGCGCTTTTTGGTGATACAAAGTGACACCTAAAAACAGAACCCATAAAAATGGTATTAAATCCTGCAAGGGTCCTGCAAATTGGAGGCAATCTTGCATACTGTACATGATGAAAAATTGTCAATTACTTGAACACATTTTGCACATTTGAACTTCCAAAACAAGACGAAAATTCTGTTGTTTGTTTTATATCGCATGACAATCCCTAATTGTTCAACGTTTTGTTAGCACTACAGCAAGGCTCTTCAACTGGCGGCCCTGGGACTAAATCCCTGAGCCTAAATCCCTGAGCTCAGTTTAAAACTTGGGGGACAAACATTTTTGCAGAAAATTCCTAAAATCACTAGAAAAATAGAAGAACTTGGACCTTTGCCAGATCATTGCATTGACATTTTAACCTTCTTAGCAAACATACAAAACAAGGATCAAAACTTGGGATTTATACAACTGAGGCATTCCTTGTCACGTTTGTAAATCAGTTTTATGTTTGATCATTTTATGTTTTGTTTTTGGACTCTTGTTTCCCGTTTGACACTTCCTGGTTTTGTTTGTTTCCATAGATACTCGTTAGTTTCCACCTTGTCTCCAAGCCACGCACCTGCTCTCAGCCCCACATTTTTTTCTCATCACCATAGCCATTATTTAAGTCATTTGCTTTCTGTTTCTTGGTCTGGGAACTTTGCTATTGCTATTGCCTATTTACTGATGCTATTGCCTGCATACTGCTGCACATCCTTCATGCCCTTGATCACCTGCCACGCACCTTGCTGTTCATGCCTCTTGTTTTTGTCACAGTAAGTGTTTTGTTTTAGTTGTTTGTAGCCATGCCTTCGTGCTGTTTTTGTTTATAGTTCCTTGTTATTCATGCCATTGAGCAAGTGTTTTCGTTTCACGTTTATAGTTATAGCCTAGTATTGTACCTACTTGTGAGCGCCCTTTGTTTTGCTTTTTTTGTATGTAGTGTTTAATAAATTAAACATGCACTTACACTCACGTCTCGCTCGTAAAAAATCCTTTGCGTGGAAGAAGCCAAAGAAATCCAAGACACAGTCCTGACATTCCTCAAGGCACCCCTTAAAGACCTCTCCTTTTTGGAAGTTACATTTTGTGTTTGTAATGTGATTTCTGTAAGTAAGGTGTTGACTGTTGTTTAAATTCCTTAGTTATACTTGTGGTGTTCCTCAAGGTTCCATTTTAGGTCCTTTCTTTCTTATCATTTGAACTATTCAACTGGAATCGTTGTGCAAAAACTCAGAATTTTGAAAAAAGTCTTAAAAACACAAGAGTGATGTCATAGAGATGATTTATAACTAGTGTTGTTTGCAGAAGGTCCTTAAAAACAGCAGAGCGCTCCTATAAAATTAAAGTTAAAGTACCAATGATTGGCACACACACACAAGGTGTGGTGAACTTATCCTCCGCAATTGATCGATCCCCTTGTCCACCCCCTTGGAGGTGAGGGGAGCAGTGAGCAACAAACAGCAGTGGCCACGCTCAGGAATCATTTTTGGTGTTTTAACCCCCAATTCCAACCCTTGATGCTGAGTGCCAAGGAAAGAGGTAATGGGTCCCATTTTTATAGTCTTTGGTATGACTCGGCCGGGGTTTGAACGACCCGATCCCAGGGCAACTCTGACACAATAAATAGACCAAACTCAAATGTTTACTTTAGAGGGCACTTGTTCTCCAGGATATGCAAAATAATAGTAAAGAGTGAGTTCCAGCACTCCTGTCTTTAGCTTTCTGAAACTGTAGCTTTCTGAAACTGTACTTTACCATGAATTGATTAACGTGGAACCCGACTTAAACAAGTTGAAAAACGTATTCGGGTGTTACCATTTAGTGGTCAATTGTACGGAATATGTAGTGAACTGTGCAATCTACTAATAAAAGTTTCAATCAATCAAAAAAGTCCTCAAAAAATGTAGTTGAATATTCTTGCACTACAGTGCAGACTATTGTTCCAATATTTCATGAACGTAGCCCACCCTGAAAATAAAAGAACATTTTACATGAACAGATTTAAACAAAGAAATGTGTGCTCAGTCATTCACAAACAAGGATGGGGCGAGAATCACCACTTTGTGAACAAATGCGTCTGCAAATTGTCCAACAGTTTAAGAACAACATTTCTCAACGAGCTATTGCAAGGAATTTAGGGATTTCACCATCTACGGTCCGTGATATCATGAAAAGGTTCAGAGAAGTGTAATAAACATTGAATATGAGCATCTGTGATAGTATGGGGGTGTATTAGTGCCCAAAGCATGTGAACTTGCACATCTGTGAAGGCACCATTAATGCTGAAAGGTACACACAGGTTTTGAAGAAACATATGTTGCCATCTAAGCAACGTTATCATGGACGCCCCTGCTTATTTCAGCAAGACAATGCCAAGCCACGTGTTACAACAGGGTGGCTTCATAGGAAAAGAGTGCGGGTACTAGACTGGCCTGCCTGTAGTCCAGACCAGGACATAGGACACTAATGAGGATGTTCTATTCATCTTGTATCGAGTCTATTTTAACATATTCTATCATTTCCTGGTTTGGTAACCTCAGTGTGGGCAATAAAAACAGACTAGGTGGTATAATCAAGGTGTGCCAAAAGACCATAGGCACTACCTTGAAACCCCTGAGCCAGATTTATCAGGTCAGAGTCATCCAGAAGGCAAAGGCCATTCTGGCCAACCCTCAGCACCCTCTCTTCTTAGAGTTTAGACTCTTGCCCT
The DNA here is from genome assembly GCF_033978795.1 of Nerophis ophidion. Taxonomy (NCBI): domain Eukaryota; kingdom Metazoa; phylum Chordata; class Actinopteri; order Syngnathiformes; family Syngnathidae; genus Nerophis; species Nerophis ophidion. The sequence goes on along the minus strand of NC_084623.1, from coordinate 22,230,505 downwards.
CAGGATATAGGTACGCCCCTAGTAGAGATGCACGGTTTGCGGTCTCATCTACGGAGTCCGCGGATAAACCGCGAGTCGGGCGGTTGACATGACGAAAAAATAGATTTTAATTAGATTCGGGCGGGTGGCGGTTGAATCATCCGGAAATATTTGATATACATGGTTCTGGGATCGGTATCCTTTGCCATTCAAAGAGCCATTTAGAACCCGTGTCACAAAGCGAAGAAGACAATAGGAGACAATAATATTCTCTAGAATGACTACCAGCAGTCACCCAGATAATAAGTATTAGGGTGTGCTAAGAAGTCATTGACTTTGTCGCCCTCTACAACATGTACGATCTGCTTGACAGTCCAGCATCATGTTGTGTGTGGCTTCTGCAGCAACACGCACACGACTGCAAGGCATACTGGGTGACACAGAGTACACTAATGGTTGTGATATAAACAATTTTAACACTTTTAGTAATGTGCGCCACGCTGTGAAGCCACACCAAACAAGATTGACAAACACATTTCAGGAGGACATCCTCCCAGTAACACAACATAAACACAACACAACAAATACCCAGAATCCTTTGTATCCATGAGACTTCTGACTATTTTATACACCCCGCTAGCAGCAAACCCCGCCACCCCTCCACCCCGTGCGTCTGTAAGGTGGGTGGGGTTGGGGGCGCGGGGGTGTAAAATATATTCAGGAAGTCTCACGGATACAAAGGATTCTGGGTGTTGTGTTGTGTTTATGTTGTATTACTGTGAGGATGTTCTCCTGAAATGTGTTTGTCAATCTTGTTTGGTGTGTCTTCACAGCGTGGCGCATATTAGTAAGTGTTAAAGTTGTTTATATCACAACCATCAGTGTACTCTGTATCACCCAGTATGCCTTTCAATCTTGTACGTGTGATTGCGGAAGCTGCACACAACATGTTGCCGGACTAACAATCGGTGTGTACATGTTGTTGAAGGTGTCTAAGGCAATGGCTTGACAGCATGCCCTTATTCTTGTCCTCAGGATGAACACCATTGGATTTTCGCGAGAACATTAGCGTCTCCCATTGTCTTCCTTACTCTGTGAAAGGGGTTTAAATAGCTCTTTGAGTGGTAAAGGTGGACGACCTCTGATGTATTTCAGCGGGCGGGTGGCGGGCGGATGCGTTCCTGATAAAATGTTGGTTCGGGTGGATTTCGACTTTGGTGACGCGGTTGCGGATGATATAATTGTCTATCCGCGCATCTCTAGCCCCTAGTAAAAGAAAGGCCAAAAACAACCGATACATAAGATCCTTTGTTCCCTCAGCGGTTGTTTTTATAAATGAGCTCCTTAAACAAGCTTAGCTGTTATGTAGTCACTTTAGTGGGATTCGACATGTGATTAGTTTTTATTGTATTACAAATGTTTTTTGTTTTTAGCTTTATGATGGTTTGTATGTTGTATGTATTTTATGTATTTGTACCTTGTTTTTACTGTTGTACCTCGTTTTTTACTGTTGTACCTCATTTTTTACTGTTGTACCTTGTTTTTATTGTTGTACCTCGTTTTTACTGTTGAACCTTGTTTTTTAATGACTACTGCTGCAAACCAAATTGCCCCTCGGGGACAATGAAGATTTTCTAAGTCTAAGTCTAAGTCTAAGTCCTGTCTCCCATTGAAAATGTGTGGCGCATTACGAAGCGTAAAATACGACAACGGAGACCCCAGACTGTTGAACATCTTAAGCTGTACATCAAGCAAGAATGGGCAAGAATTCCACCTGAAAATCTTGAAAAATTGGTCTCCTCAGTTCTCAAACATTTACTGAGTGTTGTTAAAAGGAAAGGCCATAACACAGTGGTAAAAAATGCCCATGTGCCAACTTTTTTGGAATGTGTTGCTGCCATTAAATTCTAAGTTAATGATTATTGTCTTTGCAGTCTATTCAATTGAATTTAGGTTGAAAAGGATTTGCAAATTTTTGTATTCTGTTTTTATTTACAATTTACACAACATGCTAACTTCACTGGTTTTGGGTTTTGTAGAAGGTTTCCAAGAGTGTGAATACTTTTTCCAAGGCAGTGTATTTTGGACGTATCTCGTGAGGCGTTTGTCCAAATAGAAGGCGGGCCCAGGGCGGACTTACTGAGGGACACACGCTGGAGGGACTAAGTCTCGTAGCCGCCACAGGGATGCCTAAAGGAAAAAACTGGAGACAGAAAAGTTGCATATTTGGGATGAGCATCCATCTAAGACGGATGGAAAATACATCTCCATACACTGTTAACCCTACGATACATGACGTGCTTCTCATAAACAATCCCTGAAGGTTTGCTGGAGATTGATTAAAAATTGGATGAGGGAGCAGTGAAAAGTTCTTTAAGGCCCTGCAGAAACGGAAATACCCAGAAATGTTTTTCCCAACGCGGATTCTATTTGCACACACAGACTGATTATTTTGGCAAAATGCCCCATGCCTGAAATTCTGATAGACTCAACTGGCATTACTGTAGTATTGAATGTTAAAGTTCTCCCATATAAGTCCATGAAATAAGGATATGGAGCAAGGGTGGGTGGATCATCCAGATATCAAAAGTATCGACACCAGTGACTAGTGATGGGTGCCTTTCAAAATTGAACCCATACAGTACTAATGTCTGGTACCATCCATTCATCCATACATTTTCTACCGCTTATTCCCTTTGGGGTCGCGGGGGGCGCTGGTGCTTATCTCAGCTACAATCGGGCGGAAGGCGGGGTACGCCCTGGACAAGTTGCCACCTCATCACAGGGCTAATGTCCGGTACCTGGGAATCGATATCGGTACTCGACGGTGCCAATTTATGATATTTTGTGTGTTTTTCATGTGTTAATAAATGTTAGTTGTTTAATAATCCATCCATCCATTTTCTACCGCTTGTTCCATTTGGGGTCGCGGGGTGTGCTGGATATTTTTTTCATTAAACATTCAAGAGTAAGCTAAAAATGATAACTGTGCTTTCCAGTTGTTTTCTTACACTTCAGAGTCTCATTTGCAAGAATTATACAGTAGATTTCGCATGCAGTTGAAATCCAAAGATATTATATGGCAATAGTGAACCGGAGGGTTCGTGGTTCAATCCCCACCTTCTACCAACGTCGTCACGTCCGTTGTGTCCTTGAGCAAGACACTTCACCCTTGCTCCTGATGGGTGGTGGTTACGGCCTTGCATGGCAGTTCCCGCCATCAGTGTTTGAATGTGTGTGTGAATGGGTGAATGTGGAAATAGTGTCAAAGCGCTTTGAATACCTCGAAGGTAGAAAAGCAATAAACAAGTGTAACCCATTTACATTTACCATTTAGTGTGTAGACAACGCTGAGTTGCCGGAACCAGGAAGTAGTCTTTGCCATTAAATTGAATGTGCCAGTCTTTGTTTTTGTTAAGTCCTGAAAAGTGTTTATACTGTAAGTATTGTACTTATAGGATAGGATAGGTCTTTATTGTCATTGCACAAGTAGAACAGAACTTTGTTTTCAGCACAAACCTGTTCAAGATTAGACAAACAAACAGTGTACAGGGTTACAGAACAGGAACGCTGATGGGTCGCCATAAGGCGCCCGGTAAAAGATGGGAAAAAGGTAAACGCCGGGGAAGGATGAGTAAAAAAATACAATCCAGACTGGGCTCCTAAGGGGGCCCAGTTCGGAGTGGGAAAAAACCTCCATAGCAAAGCACATATACTTATTACAACATACATCTCGAGATATCTAGCAACAGAGGGAAGGTAGTTCAAGGTCATGGTGGTAGGCCGCAGCTCTCAGGCGCTGACCATCCATTCATCACCCCTACGGGATTTGCATCGAGGGTGTTTGATTGGGTGACGGGGGGGTGTATGTGTGGCGTATATTTTTTTTGTGGATGTGTGTGTGTGTGTGTGTGTGCGTGTGTGTGTGTGTATAAGCCCGTAGTGTGTCTCTGTTCCGCAGCCTTGATGTATTGTCGCGTATCGTCCAAAGTCAACAACAACAGGTGTGTGTCCATGAGAGACAAAAAGGGAGTTTGTTGTGTCTTCGCTGCGCTGTCCTTCGGGAGAGTCTCGAAGCCAGGGAAACAATCCAAGTTAGAATGATTTTGTATGCGAGTGAAAATAAAATTTGCTTTTCACTCTAAATTGTCTATGACTGGTCCTCAAAACCTGTGGTAGACAGTCCCATGTAATCCACAGTTCTTCCCGCATTTGTGGGATTTTTGGGGTACTTTGACTTTGTCGACAGATGTCCTGTTGTCATAATTCCGAATAGGTGGATATCTTCACGTCCTCGACAGAAAAGGGTCGCCAGGCACGCGGCCCTTCTCCTTCTCCCAAGAGTCCGTCGTGTGTTCAGCAACAACCGCTTCGTCACGACAGCAGGTTCCCCCAAACCCAAGATCTTGTCAATTTTTTTGAGGCCAGTTAAATATTTCCAATGTTTAGATTTGGAGAGCAGTGCAAAAAGAGGCAACAAGAAAGTTAAGAGAAGACAAAACAAAGAAGCAAGCAGGAGAGATAAGGGAGAGGAAAGGGGAGCGTCCACCCTCGATGAGTGCCAGAGAGAAACAAGCCAACTCACCAGCCGTTTTCTTGTAGCGTACATCTTATTTGTAGTTTTCATCAACAAATTTGGAGGTGTTGGATTGGCCATTTAAAATCGCTAATGCTAATTGGTAGCATGTATATCGCATTGTCACGACACGATCGGTACCGGAAGACGCGCTAAGACTTCGCCACTTCCTGGACTTGCAATTTTTTTTTTACGATGGAGCCTTGCGTTTTCATGTTCTGTGATATTTAAACGTTTTATTAATGTTTTGTAGAAAAATAGCTTAGCTCAGAGAGTATTATTGTCACATTTTTAACCACTTTCTCTCTTCTGTCATTGCAATTAACGACGCACAAGGGCGCTACTGACTCCCATCGTTAAAGGTTTGTTTAATATACTTTCAATTTCCTCTTTTAAATGTTGGATTCTTTTTTTAAACAAAGCACCTACTGTAACTTAAGTAAGTGCGGCCTAAGAAAAAGTAGACTTTTGAATGATCAGATTTGTGAACCTGGGAGTACCAAAAGAATTCAGTCAGCATGATACCAGAATTTTAGTAGTCAATAACGATATGTCTGCGATGAGGTGGCAACTTGTCCAGGGTGTACACCGCCTCCCGCCCGATTGTAGCTGAGATAGGCACCAGCACCCCCCCCCCCGGCCCCAAAGGGAATAAGCGGCAGAAAATGAATGGATGGATAACAATATCTATGAATCTCCAAGATTCTCAATTCTTGTTTGATACCGCAATTTAAATAAAAACAAATTAACCCATGTAATTTTAAATTGACTAATTTATTGAAAAGTTTTGTAAAGTGTCTAATATTAAGATTGTTGTGCTTCAGCATTTTTTGCACAGAATATAAATTGCAGTATCAGCTGTCAAGAGGTAAATATACATTAAAAAAAGGAACAGCAGTGCACTATAATTTTCAAGTATATTAAAGACAATAATGTGCTTACAAATATGCATGTGTTATGTAATCACATCATTATGTTATACAATTTGTAAATGTTGCAAACAGCCCACTTAAGGGGCTAATTCAAATGAATTTGCATTATGTGTGTTGGTGTGCTTTAGTGTTTTTTGATGCCGTTTGTTTTTCCACATACAATGTATATCATCAACACATTTCCTATATCATAGGTGTCAAACGCAACAAATCTGGCCCAACACATTATTACATGTGGCCTGCGAACACCTGGAAATAATATGAGTTAATAAAATGCTTAATCTTTTCTGACTAAATATATTTGTTCTTTCCCTTTTGGACAGTAAAAATCGCGTACTGCATGCAATTGCATATCTTTTAAAATGCAATATCATCAAAATCTAAATATTATATTAGCATGTATTCCAAAAATATTTTTTGTCAAAATAAAGATAAATACTGTACTTAAATATCTGATTGACTTATGATTTCCAAACAAATTATCAATCAAATTATGGACTGTAAAATTGACAGTAGATTTTACGGTTAAATTTCGCCAACTGAGTTTTTTTGCCGTAAAATCAACCTTGGTACTGTTTTTTCCATATACAGTATGATGCTAAAATATTTAAAAAAAAAAACAACTAAACATTAAAACAACAAGATTTTACGGTAAAAACAAAACAAAACTGACAGCTCTGTTGCTTGAATTTTAAAGCTAAAAACATTGGTATTATTTTTCTATTCCATTCTTTTTATTCAATTTTCTTATACGCTGTAAAAACCCCACTGCTTTTACTGTAGAATTCAGGTGACTGAGCTGCCAGTTTTTAAAGTAAAATGTTTAATATTGTTTTTGCAGCTTATGTAAAGAAATATATTATTACTGTGTTATATATAGATATATGTATATATATATATATATATATATATATATATATATATATATATATATATATATTATATATGTATATATATATATACATATATATATATAGAGGTTGTGACTTGTGCGTCTGCCTCACAATACGAAGGTCCTGCAGTCCTGGGTTCAAATCCAGGCTCGGGATCTTTCTGTGTGGAGTTTGCATGTTCTCCCCGTGAATGCGTGAGTTCCCTCCGGGTACTCCGGCTTCCTCCCACTTCCAAAGACATGCACCTGGGGATAGGTTGATTGGCAACACTAAATTGGCACTAGTGTGTGAATGTGAGTGTGAATGTTGTCTGTCTATCTGTGTTGGCCCTGTGATGAGGTGGCGACTTGTCCAGGGTGTACACCGCCTTCCGCCCGATTGTAGCTGAGATAGGCGCCAGCGCCCCCCGCGACCCCGAAAGGGAATACGCGGTAGAAAATGGATGGATGGATGGATATATATATATATATATATATATATATACACATATATATATATACCGTATCTCCTTGAATTTCCGCAGGGCATATAGTATGCGCCTGCCTTGAATTACTGCCGGGTCAAACTCGCTTCCCAAAATAATTAGCGCATGCTTGGTATTACCGCCTGATCATACTCCTGACGTCACGAGTTACACTTCCCCTGTCATCATTTTCAAAATGGAGGAGGCTGATTTCAATACCGGGAATTTGAAATTGCATAAAGGGAAGAAGATTAAAAGCTATTCAGTAGGATTTAAGGTCCAAGCTTACTTCACACTCAAATTTTAACTGCATACCTTTGGTAAGTGCTGGAGTGAGAAGAGGTTTTAAAATAATTAGTGAATGCTTACTTTTACCGCATGCCTTTGGGAAGCGCAGGAGTGAGAATAGGTTTTAAATTAATTAGCGCCCCGGCGGCAATTCAAGGAAATACGGTATATATATATATATATATATATATATATATATATATATATATACACACAGTATACACTGTACATGTATATTCATACATTACTGCAATGTGTTTCTCACTGAAAACAAGTTTGACAACCCTGTCCTATATGAAATAAAACTTTCTGAAGTATGCCTTTTTTTTGCATTGGAATTAAATGCATCCTCCCTCCCAAGAGCACACCTTCTCACCGCTGGAAAAAAAAGAAAGGATATGTTTTTTTTTTGCACTTTTGTATTACTGATGGCCGCTGCAAATCTCCTGACAATTAGTAACACCCTTTTAAATGAATAATAATGGTATCAATAGTAATAATGATAATAATAACACCCCAATCTAAACTTATACAAACACATAACTGTCTTAGCAACTAAGATAATCATTTGTGCACATTGAACCTACAAACTGTGCTTTTTAGAAAGGAAATATGATGATCGATAACTCCTCAGAGGGAAAAAGACGTGTGTTCGAGGACCGCTGAACTGAGTAGGACACAACTCCCCTGTCAGGAATAATGAAATAATGATAGATTTTCTTTGTTATGCAATTTTCATTTGAAGAAATATTGGGTTTTCTAACAGTGAGTGTATTTATTTCAATTGTGTTTTAAAAATATAACTTTGTCAAAAGTGTGTAAAAGTACTATTTAAGCCCATTCAACAATACCACAATAATAAAATAGAATACAATCGAATACCTTTTATTGTCACTATACACAGGTACAATGAGATTGAAAGCAACCCCATTATCAGTGCGACAGTCTATAAATATGCAAACATAGGAAGGAAAGGAAAGAAAAATTGTGCCAAAGGTGCGGTATAGCTCGGTTGGTAGAGCGGCCATGCCAGCAACTTGAGGGTTGCAGGTTCGATCCCCGCTTCCGCCACCCTAGTCACTGCCGTTGTGTCCTTGGGCAAGACACTTTACCCACCTGCTCCCAGTGTCACCCACACTGGTTTAAATGTAAGAATTAGATATTGGGTTTCACTATGTAAAGCGCTTTGAGTCACTAGAGAAAAAGCGCTATACAAAATATAATTCACTTCACTTCACTTCACTTCACTTCACAGTTCAGTCCTGAGAACAAATGTTCTGAATGTGTTGTTTAAATATTATACAATATACATATGTACAGAAGCATTCAGACTGTGGGTGGAAAGTACAAATTGCACACAGAGAGGTGCTAATCTATAAAATGAGTGCCTATGAGAGTTAATAATAATACTATATAACTATATGAGGAGGTTGCACTCGTTTGGGTCCTCCAGACCACCAAGCATCGACATGACAGCCCAGGTTTCACAACAGTTTTATTTTGCAAGCAGTTTGTGGATTGCTTTTCAGCAAATGTCCCTTGTGGCTGTGTCAGGCTCGCTCTAGCTCTTACTCCAGCTCCAACAATGTTTCTCCTTCAGGCTGCTTTTTATACAGAGCGACAGGTGATTAGATAACAAGGCCCATCTGGGCCATCTACACACCTGTCGCTGACTTCGAGGCAGGTCCTGGCACACCCCATTCCGCTGCAGGCTCACAGGCCATGCCCCCCTCCACACTATATAACAATGATAATGTTGTATGTGATACATTTGGTCACAATAACCGGGATATGATGAGGTGGCGACATGTCCAGGGTGTACACTGCCTTCCACCCGATTGTAGCTGAGGTAGGCACCAGCGCCCCCCGCGACCCCAAAGGGAATAAGCTGTAGGAAATGGATGGATGGATGAAATTCTCTTACCGTTACATCCCTACTGTATTGTTATACAACTTAATACCATATTTCTTCTACACCTGCGAGAAAGAGAAGACATATGTATGCAGGCTAACCATCGGGACAACTACGCAACAATAAGTAGGCCAAAGCAAATATTTCTAAATTACCCATACTGTACTGAATTAATGTTACTGTTCAAGACAGTAAAGCAGAAGCAAGACCGCTTACTCTACCACTAATTTTGGTGTAGACTATGGGTAGGCTTGTCCGCCAATTTAATAAGCAAGACACGTGTATAGTGCACTTTAATACATCTATTTATTTATGTGTATATGTATATATATATATATATATATATATATATATATATATATATATATATATATATATATATATATATATATGTATAAATGTATATACATATATATATAGAAATGTATATATATATATATATATATATATATATATATATATATGTATGTATATGTATATGTATATGTATATATAAATATATATGTATATATACATATAAATATACATATATATATCATTAGACTTTTATAAAAATTATATATATATACATATATATATATATATATATATATATATATATATATATATATATATATATATATATATACACATATACATATATACATATATATATATATATATAATTTTGTGTTTTCCATGAAAAGTCACACTTCTTCACCACCATACGGTGTGAAATGAATAGAAAATAGAGTCAAAACATTGACAAGGTTAGAAATAATGATTTGTATTTGAAATAAGATTAGTTTTACATCAAACTTTACTTTTGTCAAAGAATCATCCATTTGCAGCAATTAGAGCATTGCAGACCTTTGGCATTCTAGCTGTTAATTTGTTGAGGTAATCTGGAGAAATTGCACCTCACGCTTTTAGAAGCAGCTCCCACAAGGAAATGGGCCTCTATACACCTATGTAGATATCGCACCAAAAACCAGACATTTGCAAATAGAATAGTCATTTACCATATTAGCAATGTATAGAGTGTATTTCTTTAAAGTTAAGACTAGTCTAAAATTATCTTCATTGAAAAATACAGTGCTTTTCCTTCAAAAATAAGGACATTTCAATGTGACCCCAAACTTTTGAACGGTGGTGTTATATATATACAGTGTATATATATATACACACACACATATATATAATATATTATATATATATATATATATATATATATATATATTTATATATTTATATATTTATATATTTATATATATATATATTTAATATATATACATATATATATACACACACACACATTTATTCATATTGTATATATATATATACACATATACATACATATACATATATATATATACATATACATACATATACATATACACACATATATATATATACACACATATATATATATATATATATTCTTTAGTGAAAAATATTTTTTTTTTTCAAATTCATGACAAAGTTATCTAATTTTTTACTGGTGCACAAAATGAACCGTGCATGGACATCACCTTGTTCAAAGAACAAAACCAACACAGTGCATGAACAAATTACACGCCTGCAAATCAGTTTGACGTCTGCTGTTGCCGTATCCATAATATGACGATAGGGAGAAGTTTCTATGTACACGATGAGTCGGGTGTGGCTGGACCTCCCGGGCGGAGGGTCCACCGAACCCCTGAGGTCGACTGACAAAACAACTAGGGTTCGATTGAACCCAGGTTAAGAACCACTGATACATGTATATATATATATACATTTGGGGTGTGGGAAAAAATTGATTTGACGTTGTGCGATTCAGAATCGATTCCCTTTTTTTTTAAATATATATTTTATTTTTTTAAATGTTTTTAATCCAACAAAACAATATACAGCAATACCATAACAATACAATCCAATTACAAAACCAAACCTGACCCAGCAACACTGCAATAAACAGAGCAATTGAGGAGACACAAACACAACACAGAACAAACCAAAAGTAGTTAAACAAAAATTAATATTATCAACAACAGTATCAATATTAGTTATAATTTCAGCATAGCAGTGATTAAAAATCCCTCATTGACATTATCATTAGACTTTTATAGAAATTATATATATATATATATATATATATATATATAAATGCTCTAGTTTTATAAAATGGGTTGTTATATTTAACCAAAAAGTGGCCAAGACACCAATTGTGTACACTCAGTGTAGTTATACACATTACAGAATAATACTTCGGTAGTTTGTTTCTTTATATGACCATCGTAGTCATATATTATTCAACATTTGAAAAACATTTTTGAATGTATGCTAAAACCATAACACACAGTAAGGTTAGTGTGAAATGAATTTATTGATATATTCATGGAGTGCAAGTACTTTTGTTGTGAATTTCATTTTTGAGATGCTCTGCAATAACCATAATTAAAGTGTTTTCAAGACAACTTCAAATATGCGTTACACTTAATACTTTATATCAGGGGTGTCAAACGTAAGGCACGCGGGCTGGATCAGGCCCGCGAACAGGTTTTAGCCGACCTGAGGGATGAGTTTGCTAAATATAAAAATCATTTGGAATTATTGAACCAAAGAAACAGCTGTTCTAAATGTGTCCACTAGATGTCAAAAGCAATTCTTTGTATCTTTGTAGATGATGCTACATATGTAAAAAAAAAAAAAAAAAAACACACAAAAAAAAAAACCATGATGTTAGTGCACCAGTGGAAGAAAATGAGCAAACTAAATAAATAACATCCTGTAATTTGATTTTGATATTATTTTTTTATCTTAATTGATTGCAAACTAACACCTAAAAAAATAAAAAAAATAACACCAATGAGTTGACTGATGAACATTATCACATAATTTATTTAGAAAGTTTAAATAACGACAAATAAAGGCGGAAATGTTATTAATCGCAACATGTGAGTGTAAAAAAAAAAACCCAACAACATTATGATTTGTGCATTTTCAGAATGTGGTTGTTCTATTTTTAAACAAAGAAAACAATCTGAATTTGTCTTTATTTTTAAGTTATCGTGCTGTGATTTTACCAGTCTGGCCCACTTGGGAGTAGATTTTTCTCCATGTGGCCCCCGATCTAAAATGAGTTTGACACCCCTGCTTCATATGTTAGTTGACTAAAATGTTGAGGAATTTTACTCGACTAACACGAGGCTAAGAGTAAATCAATCTAGATGACTAAAATATGACTAAAACTATAATATATTTTCGTCAAAAGACTGACTAAAACAAAATGAAAAAAACTGCTGTTAAAATGAACACTGGCACAGCAACACCCTCATCAATAGTACACACTATTTTAATGTTTGCACATGCTGTTTAGCATGTGGTTTTTTTGATCTTAGTAAATCCTGCCCTGCATGTCAATTGCATCCTGCTTGTCTCCTTGCCCCGCCTACACAAGAAAGGCAAGGCAACAACAGGAAAATAAGCCTTGATAGATTTACATGTGCTTTGTGGAAGGCATTCGACCGTGTCCCTCGGGAAGTCCTGTGGGGAGTGCTCAGAGAGTATGGGGTATCAGACTGTCTTGTTGTGGCGGTCTGCTCCCTGTATGATCAGTGTCAGAGCTTGGTCCGCATTGCCGGCAGTAAGTTGAACACATTTCCAGTGAGGGTTGGACTCCGCCAAGGCTGTCCTTTGTCACCGATTCTGTTCATAACTTTTATGGACAGAATTTCTAGGTGCAGTCAAGGCGTTGAGGGGTTCCGGTTTGGTGGCCGCGGGATTAGGTCTCTGCTTTTTGCAGATGATGTGGTCTTGATGGCTTCATTTAGCCGGGATTTTCAGCTCTCACTGGATCAGTTCGCGGCGACCGGAATGAGAATTAGCACCTCCAAGTCCGAGTCCTTGATTCTCTCCCGGAAAAGGGTGGAGTGCCATCTCCGGGTTGGGGAGGAGACCCTGCCCCAAGTGTAGGAGTTCAAGTACCTAGGAGTCTTGTTCACGAGTGAGGGAAGAGTGGATCGTGAGATCGACAGGCGGATCGGTGCGGTGTCTTCAGTAATGCGGAAGTTGTACCGATCCGTTGTGGTGAAGAAGGAACTGAGCCGGAAGGCAAAGCTCTCAATTTACCGGTCGATCTACGTTCCCATCCTCCCCTATGGTCATGAGCTTTGGGTCATGACCGAAAGGACAAGATCACGGGTACAAGCGACCAAAATGAGTTTCCTCCGCCGGGTGGCGGGGCTCTCCCTTAGAGATAGGGTGAGAAGCTCTGCCATCCGGGAGGAACTCAAAGTAAAGCCGCTGCTTCTCCACATCGAGAGGAGCCAGATGAGGTGGTTCGGGCATCTGGTCAGGATGCCACCCGAACGCCTCCCGAGGGAGGTGTTTAGAGCACGTCCAACTGGTAAGAGGCCACGGGGAAGACCCAGGACACGTTGGAAAAACTATGTGTCCCGGCTGGCCTGGGAACGCCTCGGGATCCCCCGGGAGGAGCTAGACGAAGTGGCTGGGGAGAGGGAAGGCTGGGCTTCCCTACTTAGGCTGCTGCCCCCGCGACCCAACCTCGGATAAGCGGAAGAAGATGGATGGATGGAGATTTAAAGGGAAACTGCACTTTTTTTTTTTTTAACTTTGCCTATCGTTCACAATCATTATGAAAGACATGACAACTGATGTTTTTTTACAATTCCAAAAAATGTGCAGTTCCCCTTTAAGACTTAAAGTTGTGTGCATTATAATTTTTGAGGTTTTATTCCAGAGCTTTATTGGGTCTCATTAAAAGTGCAACGTGCTTGCTGGTGTGCTTCGTGTTGTGTCCGTGAACTCTCTCAGGTCTAACCCCTAAGAAGGTCACAATTGTCATCTTGTGCTACTGGAGTCATCCTTTGGTGAATGCTATTTTCAGAGCTGGACTAACTCCAGCTGGCAAGTCAGAGACTGCAAAGCAAACAGACAGGGGCTACAGACACACACACAACCACACACACACAAACACACACACACACATATGGTCTTGCTCTGTGCTCAAAACAATAGACATCATAAATATAGCAGTCTCTGGGAACTAGAACATAAATGGCCTGCCCATCCCTGCTGCAAGGAGCAACGCCCAGTTCTGCGTTTCCTGCTCTCTGAAACTGAGAAGTTCCACAGTTTCTCAAACATGATCTTGAGAACAATACTTTCACAAAAGAAGCAAAAGAGAATTGGATTGTTTACGACTTTATGCCAAAAAGAAGAAACAAAACCCAAAACCAGTGAAGTTGGCACGTTGCGTAAATCGTAAATAAAAACAGAATTCAATGATTTGCAAATCCTTTTCAGTATATATTCAATTGAACAGACCGCAAAGACAAGATACTTAATGTTCGAACTGGTAAATGTTGTTATTTTTTGCAAATATTAGCTCATTTGGAATTTGATGCCTGCAACATGTTTCAAAAAAGCTGACACTAGTGGCAAAAAAGACTGAGAAAGTTGACGAATGCTCATCATACACTTATTTAGAACATCCCACAGGTGAACAGGCCAATTGGGAACAGGTGGGTGCGATGATTGGGTATAAAAACAGCTTCCATGAAATATTCAGTCATTCACAAACAAGGATGGGGCGAGGGTCACCATTTTGTGAACAAATGCATGAGCAAATTGTTGAACAGTTTAAGAACAACATTTCTCAACGAGCAATTGCAAGGATATTAGGGATTTCACCATCTACGGTGCGTAATATCATCAAAAGGTTCAGAGAATCTGGAGAAATCACTGCATGTAAGTGGCAAGACCGAAAACCAACAGTGAATGCCCGTGACCTTCAATCACACAGTCGGTATTGCATCAAAAACTGACATCAGTGTGTAAAGGAAATCACAGTATGGGCTCAGGAACACTTCAGAAAACCACTGTCATTAACTACAGTTCGTCGCTACATCTGTAAGTGCAAAGCAAAAGCCATTCATCAACAACACCCAGAAATGCCACCGGCTTTGCTGGGCCAGAGCTCATTTAAGATGGACTGATGCAAAGTGGAAAAGTGTTCTCTGGTGTGACGAGTCCACATTTCAAATTGTGTCCTCTGGACCAAAGAGGAAAACAACCATCAGGACTGTTACAGGCGCAAAGTTCAAAAGCCAGCATCTGTGATGTTCTGGGGGTGTATTAGTGCCCAAAGCATGGGTAACTTACACATCTGTGCAGGCACCGTTAATGCTGAAAGGTACATAGAGGTTTTGGAGCAACATATGAAGCCAACTAAGCAACATTATCATGGACGCCCCTGCTTATTTCAGCAAAACAATGCCAAGCTATGTGTTACAACAGCGTGGCTTCATAGTAAAAGAGTGCGGGTACTAGACTGGCCTCCCTGTAGTTCAGACCTGTCTCCAATTGAAAATGTGTGGCGCATTACGAAGCGTAAAATACAACAATGGAGACCCCGGACTGTTGAACAACTTAATCTGTACATCAAGCAATAATGGGAAAGAATCCCACCTTAAAAGCTTCAAAAATTGGTCTCCTCAGTTCCCAAACGTTTACTGAGTTTTGTTCAAAGGAAAGGCCAATCCAAGTCAAGCCTTTTTACCAAGTTCGTCCACACCAGACTCTGTCTTCCATGTCTTTATGGACCTTGCTTTGTGCACTGGTGCACAGTCATGTTGGAAGAGGAAGGGGTCTGCTCCAGGAGTTGGGCTTGGCCCCTTAGTTCCAGTGAAAGGAACATTGTGGACAATTGAAAGCCCCGTCCTCATCATATTAAACCCTACGGGTTAGTAATGGGATGGCACTTGAAGATCATATGTGAGTCAAGGCAGGTTGCCAAATACTTTTGGCAATATAGTGTATTTCGTAATATACAACAAAATAACTAAACATAGAAACAACAATTTACTCCAAGTCATATATTTTCATCATCATAATTTTTAACTTTTTTTTTAATACAGTAGGAGACTTACATTGTTTTATTCAACTATCAAGTTTGTTCCATAAACTAACACCTTTAATTGAAATAAATCTCCATTTATTAAAGACCTCAGTTCCTTTAGACTATAATTACTTTCTCTTTTAACAAATCTGTTTTTAATGTTTGATGTTCAAACTGATAAATATTTTTTTGTTTGCAAATAATCATTAACTTTAGAATGTGATGCCAGCAACACGTGACAAAGAAGTTGGGAAAGGTGGCGATAAATACTGGTAAAGTTGAGGAATGCTCATCAAACACTTATATGTTACATCCCACAGGTGTGCAGGCTAATTGGGAACAGTTGGGTGTCATGATTGGGTATAAAAGCAGCTTCCACGAAATGCTCAGTAATTCACAAACTAGGATGGGGTGAGGGTCACCACTTTGTAAGCAAATTGTCGAACAGTTTTAGAACAACATTTCTCAACGAGCTATTGCAAGGAATTTAGGGATTTTACCATCTACGGTCTGTAAAATCATCAAAAGGTTCAGAGAATCTGGAGAAATCACTGCACGTAAGCGATGATATTACGGACCTTTGATCCCTCAGGTGGCACTGCATCAAAAACCGACATCAGTGTGTAAAGGATATCACCACATGGGCTCAGGAACACTTCATAAAACCACAGTCAGTAACTACATTTGGTCGCTACATCTGTAAGTGCAAGTTAAAACTCTACTATGCAAAGCGAAACCCATTGATCAACAATATCCTGATACGCCGCCGGATTGGCTGGGCCTGAGATCATCTAAGATGGACTGATGCAAAGTGTAAAAGTGTTCTGAGGTCTGAGGAGCCCACATTTCAATTTGTATTTGGAAACTGTATACGTGAAGTCCTCCGGAACAAAGAGGAAAATAACCATCTGGATTGTTTAGGCGCGAAGTTCGAAAGCCAGCATCTGTGATGGTATGGGGTGTATTAGTGCCCAAGGCATGGGTAACTTACACATCTGTGAAGGCACCATTAATGCTGAATGGTCCATACAGGTTTTGGAGCCACATATGTTGTCATCCAAGCAACGTTATCATGGGCGCCCCTGTTTATTTCAGCAAGACAATGCCAAGCCACGTGTTACAACAGCGTGGCTTCGTAGTAAAAGAGTGCGGGTACTTTCCTGAACCGCCTGCAGTCTAGACCTGTCCCCCAACGAAAATGTGTGGAGCATTATGAAGCGTAAACTACGACAGCGGAGACCCCGGACTGTTGAACGACTGAAGCTCTACATAAAACAAGAATGGGAAAGAATTCCACTTTCAAAGCTTCAACAATAAGTTTCCTCAGTTCCCAAACGTTTATTGAGTATTGTTAAAAGAAAAGGTGATGTAACACAGTGGTGAACATGCCCTTTCCCAACTACTTTGGCACGTGTTGCAACCATGAAATTCTAAGTTAATTATTATTTGCAAAAAAAAAAACGTAAGTTTATGAGTTTTAACATCAAATATCTTTTCTTTGTAGTGCATTCAATTGAATATGGGTTGAAAAGGATTTGCAAATCATTGTATTCCGTTTATATTTACATCTAACACAATTTCCCAACTCATATGGAAACGGGGTTTGTGCAAACGTTCGTATTTGTGAATATGTTGTCAATAAGTGTTGTTCTGTTTGTAGTCATTCTTGTTGGTTTTGTAATAATAGGAAACAATCCTGTACTGAACATCATGTTCCTAAACTCTTCTGATGTTCGCAGCTCTCATACAAGACCAATTTCGTCAAATAACTATTGATTTGTCCGTCAACTGTTCTACACATGACCCAAGTTTTCTGTCCACACAAGAAACAATAGTATTTTTGCTCGGGCCATTAATAATTTCTTCAGTGTTTTATTTTACTCTATTCAATCAGAGTGTTACGTTTAAACTGTGCGTAATGTTACACAACCCAAAAATATGTAATATACTTGTTAAATAAAACCGTTGCCTTGTTTGAATGAATATGTACAGTACGCCTACTACACTATTGTATTATAATGTTGGTCATTATGGTGGTCCTTGGAGCGCTCAGGGTTTTCTAAGGTGGTACTTGGTCATAGGCGCTGATGCCTTTGGGGCTTCGGGTCCCGAGCACCCACGAGGGATTAATGGCAAATTATTTCTCACCACCAAGCAAAAACCACACATACTCAGGCCCCTTCTACACTAAGGTTATCCAGGGTGAATCCCACCTAACCTTATCCTTGTCCACACACACACAATGGTCGTTTAGGACCCCCTCCCGCCCTCCGTCAGCCAGTGCAACGCGATCTAGTATACATGCGTGAAAAATGCACACGTCATAGTCACCTCCAGTGTTGCTTTGTGTGCAATTTCCTAAATTTAAAATTATCCGAACAATATCCAGTGTTGTAGTATTTTGATTAATTAGAATCCAATGTGCTGTGGGGCCCTATTGTAGTGAATCACACCTGAGCCATCATAAATTAATCAAATCTTTTTTGGACACGTGAAAGTAAACGATGTGATTGTGGAGAGGCGGAGCTGGCAGTCCGACATCAAGGCAGGGCACACGGTAGCCCGCAGCAAGATGGCGGCGAGGAGGCGTGGACTGCGAGCAAGCAGCGAGGTGGGGCGCGCCGGAATCAATCCCGAAAATATTATCAGGTACGTGGGTATCCCAGCTTGGCACAATTTATATCTCCTCTTGCACTGTATAAAAGGGCAGCGCCCAAAAACGCCGGGGAGAAAGACGTAGAGAGAAGGAGCCAGAAGGAAGCCGATGCTGAACGAGAGCGAGAGAGAGCCACATTTGATTGATTGATTGATTGATAATTTTATTAGTAGATTGCACAGTACAGTACATATTCCGTACAATTGACCACTAAATGGTAACACCCGAATAAGTTTTTCAACTTGTTTAAGTCGGGGTCCACGTTAATCAATTCATGATAGACGAAGACGCATGCGACTGAAAAGGTGGAGCGGCAGAGGAAGCGGGACACGGCAAGGCTGAAAACCAACCCGTAGAGACTTTTTATTATTGAAAAAGAAAAGAAAGTCTGACCTGCGCAACAATGCCCTTCCTTGCTGGTCCTGAGAACCCGCACGACAGCAAGAGATTGTCACAGTGATAAAGAACATTTTACATTAATGAATCTCGGGATCTAGATATCTGGTCAGGACACTCCTAACTATTATTGCCTTCACCTTCATTGTCCATTTGTTTTTGGTGACTTTATATTCTCTGGACCGAGACGTTGAGTCCGCGACATACATGTCGGACAATAACTGATTGAGTCTACTTTACCTGTCCAAAAGCATTCGCCATTTTCCGTAGTTAGTGTTCCCTCGGCGGCCAGGTAATACAAAGCACATGCTACCTTTTTTATCACATCCACAGAAGCTTGCATTTTCGTTGACTCTCCTTCGACAAATGGACGAGGTTTTTCAGCAAGTAGAATCACAGCTGATCTGGACCTTCGAAAGCGCTCTTGCCATCTGAGAAGTGTTGCATCCAAAATAGCTGCAATCGCTTTCTCTTAAGGCAGGGATGTCCAAAGTGCGGCCCGGGGCCCATTTGCGGCCCGCAGGGAATTTTTTAATGGCCCGACGGCACATTCTAAAAATACGATTAAAACATAAACAGTGGTATAAAAGAGCTAACAGGGGAAATTTAAAAAGAAAATGTAGCAATGTTGACTCTAATAACACAAAGCTGCCATGCATGCAGTTTCTTTCTTTAAAAAACAAAATGAATCAAAATCAATGTCATTATGAATTATTGACCTATTCAAGGCACCAATTACGTCACATTAAATACTCCACTTTGAGATATGTATTGTGTAAAATGTTGCATATTTTGTGTTTGCCACACGTTTTTGTTTTAAAACGAACAAAAAAAAAACATAAACAACAATAAAACTTGTAGTTGACAAATAGATCTGAAGTTGATCACGATATTATTGTATTAAAGTAAACAAAATAATTATAATTAATGTTTTAACACTTTAATGAATAGGACCGTTTTGGATTCCCAATAATTTTGGTGTGATTTTTTTTTTTAAGGGCCATTGCTCAAAAGAATAAAATTAATCAAAATCAATGTTGTTATGACTTATTCACCTTTTTAAAGCTACACTTATTATACAATCTAAAATATTCCACTTGAAAATGTTATTGGGTGAAAATATTGCATATTTTGGGTTTTTTTTTATAAAAAAATGTTTTTCTTTGACAAAAAGAGCATACAACCTAATTCTTTTTTAAAATGTTATATTGACAGATAGACCTAATGTTGATCTAGATATTTAAGCCTATAATAATAATAATAACACTGAATAATGACACATTTTTAATATTTTTGGACCAAAACCTTCTGGTGTCCCCGGGATCAAGCCTGAGTGGAGGCCAAAATGTATATTTCTATACATATATTGTATTGGTTTTTAAAATAAAAAATATCAAAATGGCCACAGCTTGCTTTGATTTTTCAGTGTGCGGCCCGCAGTGGAAAAAGTTTGGACCCCCCTGTCTTAAGGTATTCATGTGTGATTTCCACAAGCGTCTGTGATTGATTGATTGAAACTTTTATTAGTAGATTGCACAGTACAGTACATATTCCGTACAATTGACCACTAAATGGTAACACCTGAATAAGTTTTTCAACTTGTTTAAGTCGGGGTCCACGTTAATCAATTCATGGTACAAATACATACTATCAGCATAATACAGTCATCACACAAGTTAAATATGAATTATTTACATATGTCTGTACAGACGGAATCAGAAACATGGGCATGTCTGGATGACTCGCCTCCATATTTCCAGTGGTTAGCCCTGAGTTACGAAACCGCTTTATTAGGAAGCTGGCTGTGGCGCGTTCTGTAACGGCGAGGGTCGACTTAAAGAGGTTTGTTCTCCCGGAATGCAAGACTGACCGCTCCGGACAAAGCCGTGAAGGTAGGATTAGATTTATTAAACATAAATCACCCAACTACCAAAATACAGGCAAATAACAAAAAAAGGCAAGCGTGCCTAAAACATGTGAAGCTAGGACTTAGAATAGGCTATGGCATGAAACGAACACTTGGCATGAACTATGAATCAGACATGAACCGAACAAAACTTACTTGGCATAACGGTGTGACGCAAACAATGAAGCCAGGCCGACTGACTGGCAAAGACAAGCTTAAATACTGCCTCTGATGAGTGCTCGGGAAGCAGGTGAGCCGACGAGCACTGATCAGAGACAGGTGAACACAATGAGTAACCATGGTGACAAAACAAACAAGGAAGTGCAACCAGGAACTATTGGAGTCTTAAACAAAAAAACAAAAAAAACATGATCCAAACCACAGATCACGGCAGCGTTCTATCTGACATCACTTCCTGTGTGGGGCGCGGTCTTTCTGGCGTCACTTCCTCTCCGAACTCAGTTTGTAAACAATCAATGAGTCCATACAAAGCTAAGAGCCGGAGGAGGTGGACCTTAAAAGCCTACTGATATGAGATTTTCTTATTTAAACGGGGATAGCAGGTCTATTTCGCGATATTGCCATATTTTTGCTGAAAGGATTTAGTAGAGAACATCGACGATAAAGTTCGTAACTTTTGGTGGCTAATAAAAAAGCCTTGCCTGTACTGGAAGTAGCAGACAATGTGTGCATGACGTCACGGGTTGTGTAGCTCTTCACATCCGCACATTGTTTCCAATCATGGCCACCAGCAGCGAGAGCGATTTGGACCGAGAAAGCGACGATTTCCCCATTAATTTGAGAGAGGATGAAAGATTTGTGGATGAGGATAGTGAGAGTGAAGGACTAGAAAAAAAAAAAATCTTTAGGTGGGAGCGATTCAGATGTTATTAGACACATTTACTAGGATAATTCTGGAAAATCCCTTATCTGCTTAGTGTGTTACTAGTTTTTTAGTGAGATTATATTGTTGTACCTGAAAGTTGGAGGGGTGTGGTGACCGCCAGTGTCTCTGAGGGAAGCCACGTTTCTTGAGAAGGCGAAGTGAAGGCAGCTGTTAGGGCAAGGCTGAGCTTTTTTTTCCTCTCCTCGACGGTGGAAGCATCCCACGCTCGGGGGCTGGCCAGTCGGATGAGGCAAGAGAGTCGCAGCTGCCTCTTTGACAGGTGCACGAGGAACGACGCAAGCTCCGCTCATGTCTCCAGTAAGAGCCGACTTATTACCACCATTTTCTCACCAAAACCTCCCGGTTGACATGTGGTAGAGAACCATGTTCGCTTGACCGCTCTGTTCCATATTAAAGTTTCTCCGTCATCGTTAGGGAATGTATTCAAGGAAACACCGGCTTTGTTTGTGTTGCTACAGCCGGCCGCAATACACGGCTTTCCACTAACAGCTTTCTTCTTTGTAGTCTCCATTATTAATTGAAGAAATTGCAAAAGATTCGGCAACACACATGTCCAGATTATTGTGTAATTATGCGATTAAAGCACACGACTTTTAGCCGTGATCGGTGCTGGAAGACAATGTCCGCTACAATCCGTGACGCCACGCGCACGCGTCATCATTCCACGACGTTTTCAACAGGATACTTCGCGGGAAATTAAAAATTGTAATTTAGTAAACTAAACCGGCCGTATTTGCATGTGTTGCAATGTTAATATTTCATCATTGATACATAAACTATCAGACTGCGTGGTCGGTAGTAGTGGGTTTCAGCAGGCCTTTAAGCGATGACTTAGTGTGGCCGAAACGGGGCTTAGGCTAAATAATTATTCAATTAAGAGGTTATCCGGCTTAGTGTAGACATAGCCTCAGTGCAAGGAAATATACTGACTGTGACTTAAAGCTGTCTTAAACAGACATCAGCGATGTAAAGTAAGTCGTGTGACCACACAGCCCACCACGCAGTCTGATAGTTTATATATCAATGATGAAATATTAACATTGCAACACAGGCCAATATGGCCTATTTAGTTTATTAAATTGCAATTTTAAATTTCCCGCGGAGTTTCTTCTTGAAAACGCCGCGTAATGATGAGGTGTACGCGTGATGTCACGGGTTGTTAGGAAATATGAGCGCTGCACACACACAGCTATAAATCGTCTGCTTTAACGGCATAATTACACAGTATTTTGGAGATCTGTGTTGCTGAATCTTTTGCAATTTGTTCAATTAATATTGGAGAAGTCACAGTAGAAAGATGGAGTTGGGAAGCTTTAGCCTTTAGCCACACAAACACAGGGTGACTCCTTGTTTAAGATTCCCAGAGGTGAAACTTTACTAAGGATCACAGCGAACATGGATCCCGACCGAATGTCAACCAGCAGGTTTCGGTGAGAAAATTGTGGTAAAAAGTCGCTTCTTTATGAGCTTGTGCCGCCCACAAAGCTGCCGTCGACTTCCCCAAGACACACACCCGTGGACACACCCCTCCGACTATCAGGTACTGTTAAACTCACTAAAACACTAGCAACACAATAGAAAGATAATGGATTTCCCAGAATTATCCTAGTAAATGTGTCTAAAAACATCTGAATCCGTCCCAATGCAATCGCGTTTTTTTTTTTGTTTTTCTAGTCCGTCGCTATCAATATCCTCGAACACGAATCATTCATATTCGCTCAAATTAATGGGGAAATTGTCGTTTTCTCGGTCTGAATAGTGCTTTTTGTTGGAGGCTCCCATTAAAAACAATGTGAGGATGTGAGGAGCCCTCAACATGTGACGTCATCGTCTGCGACTTCTGGTAGAGGCAGGGCATTTCTGTTAGCACCAAAAGTTCCAAACTTTATTGTGAATGTTCTCTACTAAATCCTTTCAGCAGAAACATGGCAATATCGCGAAATTATCAAGTATGACACATAGAATGGACCTGCTATCCCCGTTTGAATAAGAAAATCTCATTTCAGTAGGCCTTTAATACCACCCTCCTATTAGTGAAAAAAAGTCAGCATTCACATCAAACTATGAACGCGTTGCAGTCCCTTGTGGTTGCCGAGGGAGCCGGGGGAAGGGGAAGTAAACACTGCCACCTGGCTGCCCCTCAGTGTTCTTTGAGCACTCCAAAGATAAAGTGATGTGTGTATTTCAGTGGCAGTACATAGCGGGGCGGGGGTTGGGGGGTGGGGGGAGTTAGCAAGAGGTTGAGATGAACTGCGGGGGTGATATCTGACCCTGTGGGGGGTAACCTTTGCGTCGTTATCTCACAGCTTCAAAGCCTGGCTGGTGTGGAATGTCATTCATCAGGCATCGAGGCCCGCAGCCGTCGGCTACAAATCAGACAAGTGTCAGAATAGCAAAGGCTTCGTTACACGTTTAGTTATGGCTCAACCTAACACTTTGTTTGTTGTTGATATTTTTAGGGATGTCCTAATCAGATCAGATATCTGTCCGATATCTGTAAGGAACAAGTATCGGATTATATGCGTGTCCTTCAGCGTGTTATACATGTGCAATGCTGGACGGCCAGTTAACATCTAAATGTCCTGCAACAAACACATTAGGTTGGTCTTTTCTCAAATTTTAGTCACGTAATTTGCAAAAGGTAGACATTGTAGCCATTAGGCTACTAGGAGCTAGCTGCTACACAACAGCTAAAGGCCGACTGAAATGAGATGTTCTTATTTAAACGGGGATAGCAGGTTCATTCTATGTGTCATACTTGATCATTTCGCGATATTGCCATATTTTTGCTGAAAGGATTTAAGACAGGGGTCTCAAACTCAATTTGCCTCGGGGCCACTGGATGCAGAGTCCGGGTGAGGCTGGGCCGCAAGAAAATATTTCCTAAAAAATTTTATTTTTAAATGTCTTTATTTTTATTTTCAACACTAAATAAAATCAAATTATAAATGAAAAAAAAAATTTATTTAAGAAAAGTGAGGCTATGCAAATTTAACAAAAAAAAAAACAAATAAAAGTTTGAATTGGTCCAGGTTATCGGGAACTGTTATTACTGACAGACTGGTGTCAAGGTGTGACTGCAGCCAGGTACGTTAGAAAACCCTAGTTTCCATGGCAACGTCTCTGTTGCTTTTACTCATTTGCCGCTTTTCCACTAATGCAGGGGTAGGCAACCCAGAACGTTGAAAGAGCCATTTCGGACCCAATTAACACAACACTCTCAAACGGCATTCTTATAAAACTCAGGGGCCGCACTAACATAAACCTTCATATCAAGGTGGGGGCCGCAAAATAAGATCTCGCGGGCAGCGTGTCTGAGACCCCTGATTTAAAAGAACATCGACGATAAAGTTCGCAACTTTTGGTCGCTAATAAAAAAGCCTTGCCTTTACCTGAAGATGTGCGCGTGACATCAAGGGTTGTAGGGCTCCTCACATCCTTACATTGTTTACAATGTGAGCCTCCAGCAGCAAGAGCTATTTGGACCGAGAAAGCGAAAATTTCCCCATTAATTCGAGCGAGGATGAAAGATTTGTGGATGAGGAAATTTTAAAAGTGACAAACTAGAAAAAAAAAAACGTTTAATAAAAAAAAGGTGATTGCATTGGGAGCAATTCAGATGTTTTTAGACACATTTACTAGGATAATTCTGGGAAATCCCTTATCTTTCTATTGTGTTGCGAGTGTTTTTGTGAGTTTAATAGTACCTGATAGTCAGAAGGGTGTGTCCACGGGTGTGTTAACGCCAGTGTCTGAGGGAAGTCACGGCAGCTGCATGGACGGCGCAAGCTCCGCAGATCTCCGGTAAGAGGCGACTTATTTCCACAATTTTCTCACCGAAAACTGCCGGTCGACATGTAGTCAGGATCCATGTTTGCTTGACTGCTCTGATCCATAGTAAAGCTTCATCTCCGGGAATTTTAAGAAAGGAAACACCGTGTGTTTGTGCAGCTAAAGGCTAAAGCTTCCCAACTCCATCTTTCTACTTTGACTTCTCCATTATTAATTAAACAAATTGCAAAAGATTCAGCAACACAGATGTCCAGAATACTGTGTCATTGCGCGATGAAAAGAGACGACTTTTAGCCGCAAGTGGTGCTGCGCTAATATGTCCCCTCCAACGTGAGACGTCACACGCACGCATCATCATACGCGTCATCATTCCGCGACGTTTTCAACAAGAAACTCCGCGGGTAATTTAAAATTGTAATTTAACTGATTTTGAAGCTCATTTTGCAGGTATGCACCAAATACTCGTATATTTTGTTGCTTGACACTATCTGGCTAGCGTGCTAACTAATAGCATTTCAGTTCATTACAGTTAATTTACGTGCAAAGTCTCCCAAAATAGCATGATCAAGTTTGTAATATACATGTAATTGGTGTTAAAGATGTTACATTCATGTTACATTCTGAGGTGGGTAGTAACATGCTACATTTACTTAAGTAACTTTTTGAAAAAATAGTTTTTGTCAGAGTAGTTTCAATGTAACATACTTTTTAGTTTTATTTGAGTATTTTTGTGAAGAAGAAATGCTATTTTTGCTCCTTTACATTGAGTTTCATTAAGATCTTTACGTTTATTTGTATCAAAATGATTTATAATATGTTGATTTAGACTTGCAAAGACAAATTCATTTTTGTCAGCAAACCTTTTTCCGGCAGGCACTGTCACATGACTCTGTTTTGCCAAGCCAACATAAGCGTTCGTGACGTTGGACTCCATTTCACCGAATCAAACGGAGCTTTAGAGTGGGGAGCAAATCAGAGCTATAACTACCCAGACACGGTGTTTTGGATTTTTCACTGGGAAACAAGACTACATTGTAGGGATGTAACACTAAACAGCAATAATGATGAAGAAACTAAGATTGATTAACGCACTTTGATAAACTCACGGCAAACTGACTCATGCCAGCTTGCAAACATGCAAACATGAAAACAAGAAATATACTTCTTTCCTCTTTAAAAACAATATATATGTACGGTATATATTTGGGACCCTGAAAATAGTATAGAGCTGGTCCACAGTTCCCCGACCAGGATGAAAACCACACTGTTCCTCCTGAATCCAAGGTTTGACTATCCAGTGTAGCCGCCTCCCCAGTACACCTTCTTTCCTCTTTAAAAACAATATATATGTACGGTATATATTTAGGACCCTGACAATAGTATATAGCTTGTCCACAGTTCCCCGACCAGGATGAAAACCACACTGTTCCTCCTGAATCCAGGGTTTTACTATCCGGTGTAGCCGCCTCTCCAGTACACCGGAATAGACCTTACCGGGAAGGCTAAGGAGTGTGATCCCACGATAGTTGGAACACACCCTCTGGTCCCCCTTCTTAATGAGAGGAACCACCACCCTGGTCTGCCAATCCAGAGATACCGTCTCCGATGTCCACATGATGTTGCAGAGTCTTGTCAGCCAGGACAACCCCACTGCATCCAGAGCCTTAAGGAACTCCAGGCGGATCTCATCCACCACCTGGGACCTTGCCACTAAGGAGCTTTTTATCTACCTGGGCAACCTCAGCCCCGGAAATAAGAGAGCCCACCACAGATTCCCCAGGCACTGCTTCCTCATGAGAAGACGTGTTGGTGGGATTGTGGAGGTCTTCAAAGTATTCCTTCCAGTGATCCACAACATCCGCAGTCAAGGTCAACAGAACACCATCCTCACTGTACACGGTGTTGACGGTGCATTTCTTCCCCTTCCTGAGGCGGCGGATGGTGGTCCGGAATCGCTTCGAAGCCGTCTGAAAGTCGTTTTCCATGGCCTCCCCGAACTCCTCCCATGTCTGAGTTTTTGCCTCCGTGACCGCTGAAGCCGCACACCGCTTGGCCTGTCAGTACCTATCCGCTGCCCGAAATGACTCTTTCTTTAGCTTGACGGCATCCCTCACCGCCGGTGTCCACCAGCGGTTTCTAGGATTACCACCACGACAGACACCAACCCCTTTGCGGCCACAGCTCCAATCAATCTCGAGAATAGAGGTGCGGAACATGGTCCACTCGGACTCAATGTCCAGCGCCTTCCTCGTGACATGTTCAAAGTTCTTCCGGAGGTGGGAATTGAAACTCTCTCTGACAGATGAATCTGCATACTCCCATGAGCTACAATTGTAGTCTAAGAACTATTAACAAATAGTTACTGAATATATCAGAAATTATTTACAAGTTACTCAATACTTGAGTAGATTATTTTACTGAATACTTATTTACTCTTACTCAAGTAATTATTTTGATGAATACTTTTTACTTTTACTTGAGTCACATTATTTCAAAGTAACCATACTCTTACTTGGGTACAATGTTTGGGTACTCTGCCCACCTCTGGTTACATTGTTCATGGGAAGTGTATTCTTTGTTTGAAAAGAAGTCAAATTGACACTTGACAAATACGTACACACTTTGACTTGAACAAAGAACATATATTTATGGAAATCATTCCTTGACTTTTGGAATCCCTGAATTTATTGATCGTCTTATTAGCAGTTTTGCTAATGTGACAATTTCATGGCTAAATGCTGAATAGCAATATTTTCCAAGCTTTTTTTCAATGAATGTATTGACAAAATAAAGTAAAAACTGTTGAATTGGAATATTTGACACCCGATTAAAATATTTAACTGTTAAATGGATTTAAAATTAGCCTTAGTGGCAAAAAGTCGCTTAACTGACACGCCGCCTGTGGAGATCTTGTTCCTCCGGGTTCTCTGGTCCGCCAATGACGGACGTGACAGCCGTGTTCATCTTTGTAAACAATGATTTGTTTTTCAATACGTGGTGCTTTTCAGCTATGTTGAAGTCTCTCGCTTTCGTTCTCCACGAACAACCAAGACCTCTCCTTCCCAACTGCTGCCTTTAACAGAGTGACAGGTGATCAGACAAACACTCACAGCTGTGTCATCTACGCACCTGTCACTAATCTCAAAGCTGATCCTGACACACCCTGCTTCGCTGCAGGTCCGCAGGTCACGCCCCCACACACCGCCATTTTGGGGAGGCCATATGGCATACTTGCCAACCCTCCCGGATTTTCCGGAAGACTCCCGAAATTTAGCGCCTCGCCGAAAACCTCCCGGGACAAATTTTCTCCCGAAAAGCTTCCGAAACTCAGGCGGAGCTGGAGGCCACGCCCCCTCCAGCTCCATGCGGACCTGAGTGAGGACAGCCTGTTTTCACGTCCGCTTTCCCACAATACAAACGGCGTGTCTGCCCAATGACGTTATAACTGTAGAATGATCGAGGGCAAGTTCTTGGTTTCTTATGTGGGTTTATTGTTAGGCAGTTTCATTAACATCCTCCCAGCGCCGTAACAACACACAACAACAGCAGTCACGTTTTCGTCTACTTTAAAGCAGTTTGTCTGCCGTAAACAGCAATGTTGTGAAACTCTTAAACAGGACAATACTGCCATCTAATGTACATGCACCACAACACCTCCAGGCAACTTTAACCCTTTACTAATACCCTCCTCCATTTACATCCCACCTCCCCGGATTGTAAATAACCTAATGTAAATAATCGAATGTATTTCTAATGTATATACTTGTTCTTATGCTATCTGAACTCACTATGTTCTCTGCTCGCTGTAAATATCCAAACTAAGTAAGACCTACACTGTTTCAATGTCCATTTCTCTGTTGATGCAATTGTTGATGACTGAAGTACTGATATCAACCAAAGCTCCTCATCCCACCCCCCGGATTGTAAATAATGTAAATAATTCAATGTATATACTATTATGGTTAACTTGTGTGAGGACTGTATTATGCTGATAGTATATATTTGTACCATGAATTGATTAACGTGGACCCCGACTTAAACAAGTTGAAAAACGTATTCGGGTGTTTTACCATTTAGTGGTCAATTGTACGGAATATGTACTGAACTGTGCAATCTACTAATAAAAGTTTTAATCAATCAATCATGCATATGTGACAATAACATCTAAGGCTTTTAGAGAGTGCAGTGTACAACTGCACACACAACAGCTGTAAATATACTCCTCCCCTCTTAACCACGCCCCAAACACACCCCCGTCCCCAACCACGCCGCCCGCCCCACCCCTGACCATGCCCCCACCTCCCGAAATCGCAGGTCTCAAGGTTGGCAACTATGCCATACTGTATGTTGACGTAATGTTGAAACTTTTAATATATACCCGTTTGCTATCGGATTTCTAATTTACTTTAATTATACAGTGTGCAGTATTTTCACCCTCGTATACATGATGTGATGATATATTTGATGAGATACTTACTCATGCAGTTAAACTTATAAGCTTTTTATGCAAATAATACAGTTTATGGGCTCTCACTCTCTGTCGGCGTCACAGGAAGATCATTGTGGACGAAAATAGTCTTTTGTCCAAACCGGAGGAAGTGATGGGGTCTGAGAAAAAAGTGAGGTCATGAGATGAGAAATTACCTTACTGAGTCAATCTCACACTGGTTCCCACTGCTTTACTGGTTTACTCTCAGCAGGACGAGAAAGAACAGAAACGGGCGTGTTTGCGTGTGTTCTCACAAATTAAGATATTTCATGTCTTTTACTGTCTAGTATGCCTTCTTTTCAGTACATGTACATTTTCTGTGTTTTTACACATCTCTGTCTATTTACAAGCTTTAACGTTGTGCACCTCCCAAATGCTAGGGGGCGATGTTGGTTAATTTTTGGTAATTTCGCTGCATGGGTTTCTCAACAAGGAAGATGATGCTACGTGTTGGTAGCTAACTATTATTTTCCCAAATTTGTGTAGATTATATTTTAAATATTTTACTTGGATTTTGGTTTTTGTCCAATGTGTTCATATATTATGTCAAAATTAAAACAATGACACATGTGGGGTTGTAAGAAGAGGGCGCTACGTGTTAGTAGCTAACAACTATTTTTCAATGATACCAATTTATTTTTACAAGAACAGTATAATACTGAGGAGTTTCACAACCTATGGAGGTCGCCAGAAAAGTAAACAAGGTAGAAGTGGTTTGTATACTTTTAATATTCAATGTTGTATTGTTTATTCTTCATATTGTAGTTATGGTGGGTGTCAATGTGTTGTTGTTCGGTCTGTTAGTTAATGTTGGCTTTAATTATTGCTTTAACAAACTGACCTGTCTCCAGAGGTGGGTAGAGTAGCCAGAAATTGTACTCAAGTAAGAGTACTGTTACTTTAGAGCAGGGATCACCAACGCGGTGCCCGCGGGCACCAGGTAGCCCGCAAGGACCAGACGAGTCGCCCGCTGGCCTGTTCTAAAAATAGCCCAAATAGCAGCACTTACCAATGAGCTGCCTCTGTTTTTTTTTTTTTTTTTTATTTACTAGCAAACTGGTCTCGCTTTGCTCGACATTTTTAATTCTAAGAGAGACAAAACTTAAATAGAATTTAAAAATCCAAGAAAATATTTTAAAGAATTAGTCTTTATTTGTTTAAATAAATTAATTTATTTTTTTACTTTGCTTCTTGTAACTTTCAGAAAGACCATTTTAGAGAAAGAATACAACCTTAAAAATGATTTTAGGATTTTTAAACACATATACCTTTTTACCTTTTAAATTCCTTCCTCTTCTTTCCTGAAAATTTAAATCAATGTTGAATTTTTTTTTTTATTTTTTTTTGTAAAGAACAATAAATACATTTTAATTTAATTCTTCATTTTAGCTTCTGTTTTTTCGACGAAGAATATTTGTGAAATATTTCTTCAAACTTATTATGATTAAAATTCCCAAAAATTATTCTGGCAAATCTAGAATCAAATTTAAATCTTATTTCAAAGTCTTTTGAATTTGTCTTTATTAGAAATATAGCTTGGTCCAATTTGTTATATATTCTAACAAAGTGCAGATTGGATATTAACCTATTTAAAATATGTCATCAAAATTCTAAAATCAATCATAATCAGGAAAAATTACTAATGATGTTCCATAATTTCTTTTTTAAATGTTTTCAAAAAGATTTGAATTAGCTACTTTTTCTCTTCTTTTTTTTCGGTAGAATTTTGAATATAAACTACGTTTAAAAATTCAATTTTCTCCTCTTTTAAACCATTCAATTAAGTTTTTTTTTAATCATTTATTCGCTACAAAAAACCTTCCGTAAAAGGAAAAAAATGTACGACGGAATGACAGACAAATACTCATTTTTGATATATATAGATTTATTTATTAAAGGTAAATTGAGCAAATTAGCTATTTCTGGCAATTTATTTAAGTGTGTATCTAACTGGTAGCTCTTCGCATTAATCAGTACCTAAGAAGTAGCTCTTGGTTTCAAAAAGTTGGGTGACCCCTGCTTTAGAGATTTATTTCTCAAGTAAAAGTAAGGAGTAGTCACCCAAATATTTACTTGAGTAAAAGTAAAAAGTATGTTGTAAAAAAACTACTCAAATACTGAGTAACTGATGAGTAACCTGTTCGTTTCATGATGACAGCAACAAATAATGCACAAAAACATAAAAATAGCAATGAACAAATTCAGAGCCAGGAATATCTATTAAGCAACTAAAACAATAATTATCAGAATCAGAAATACTTTAATAATCCCCGAGGGGAAAAATGTACTATTTAAAAAATGTTATTTTTTAATATAATATTATATTAAAATATATTAAGTAAAAATACATTAAAATAAAACAATTAAGGCAAATTGAGCCACAATAACATAACAGCACCACAGGCTCAGTAGAAAGAGATTTACAAAGGAAAATAACAAGTTAGCCTTTACGCAAATCATATAGTCTGATAGGTGTGGGCTGCACCTGGGAACACATGTGCACTTCTGATTGCTGTTTGTATGCATGCGTGAGTGTGTGTGTCTCTGTCTATGAGGCTGCAGTACGTTAATAAATTATACCCAAACTACGTACATTTGACAGTGATTCATAGCAGGGAAGCTAACATTAGCCCACGGTGACAGCCAAAATATCTACTTACGTTACTTTCCGTGATCTGCTTTCTCAAATTTGACGTTGAGTTCATGTAAGCTGAAATGTCTACTTGTGCCACACATTTTCGATGAGAGACATGTCTGGACTGCAGGCGGGCCAGTAAAGTACCCGCACTCTTTTACTACGAAGCCACGTGGTTGTAACATGTGGCTGGGCATTGTCTTGCTGAAATAAGCAGGGGCATCCATTATAACGTTGCTTGGATGACAACATATGTTGCTCCAAAACCTGTATGAACCTTTCAGCATTAATGGTGCCTTCACAGATGTGTAAGTTACCCATGCCTTGGGCACTAATACACCCCCATACCATCACAGTTGCTGGCTTTTGAACTTTGCGCCTATAACAATCCGAATGGTTATTTTCCTCTTTGTTCTGGAGGACACCACGTCCTCTGTTTCCAAATATAATTTGAAATGTGGACTCGTCAGACTACAGAAAACTTTTCCACTTTGCATCAGTCCATCTTAGAGGAGCTCGGGCCCGGCGGCATTTCAGGGTGTTGTTGATAAATGGGT
Organism: Nerophis ophidion; assembly: GCF_033978795.1. Lineage (NCBI taxonomy): Eukaryota > Metazoa > Chordata > Actinopteri > Syngnathiformes > Syngnathidae > Nerophis > Nerophis ophidion. Next base: position 22,197,241 of record NC_084623.1, on the reverse strand, counting down.
TTGGCTTTGCATAATAGAGTTTTAACTTGCACTAACAAATGTAGCGACCAACTGTAGTTACTGACAGTGGTTTTCTGAAGTGTTCCTGAGCCCATGTGGTGATATCCTTTACAAAATGACGTCGGTTTTTGATGCAGTACCGCTTGAGGGATCAAAGGTCTGTAATATCATCGATTACATGCAGTGATTTCTCCAGATTCTCTGAACCTTTTGATGATTTTACAGACCGTAGATGGTAAAATCCCTAAATTCCTTGCAATAGCTCATTGAGAAATGTTGTTCTAAAACTGTTCGACAATTTGCTTACAAATTGGTGACCCTCACCCCATCCTTGTTTGTGAATTACTGAGCATTTCATGGAAGCTGTTTTCATACCCAATCATGGCATCCACCTGTTCCCAATTAGCCTGCACACGTCAAATTTGACGTTGAGTTCATGTAAGCTGAAATGTCCACTTGTTTGGGGAGACACATATGACAACGCCTTACATAACTGTTTTTTTGGTTGTCTGAAGCGTGAACATCAATTTTATGTGAGGCTCAGGGGTGTTTGCGTTCGTTGTCATCTCTGCCATTGTTGTCGTTGTTTGCCGCTGAAACTTTTTGGGCAGTTAATCATGTGACCGCCTGGCTCTGTTTGATTGGTGGAACGGAATCAAACGTCCCCAGTGACTGCATTTGATTGGTGAAACACAGACATGCGATAGATCCTACTTAGAAGGTATGTCTGACAAAACCGAAACCAAAAATCGATAAAAATCAGTGGCGAGTAGCGAGCTGAATGTAGAAAAATGGAGCGGAGTAAAAGTAGCGTTACTTCTCTATAAAAATACTCAAGTAAAAGTATGTTGCATTAAAACTACTTTTAGAAGTACAAGTTATCCCAAAAGTTACTCAAGTAGATGTAACGGAATAAATGTAGCGCGTTACTACCCACCTCTGCCTGTCTGTCATTGTTTGCTTATATTATTGTAAATCCTACACCTTTAATTTTTGAATCAAAGTATGTATATGCCATTTATTTCCACAAAAACAGTTTAATACTGAAGAATTACGCAACTTAAGGAGGTCGCCAGAAAAATAAACAAGGGAGAATGTTACAATCCGTTATTCTGATCTTCACATGTTGTTGTTTATTTTTCCTTCTGTGTTTTCATACTCCGTTCTGACCCGTTTACTTCCTGTTTTGTTCGTTTCCATGGTCACTTCTTATTTCCACCTGCTAGTCCCGGTTCTCGCACGCCTGTTCTTGTAATCACCACCCTTTATGAGCCAGCCTCTTCTGTTTATTCTTTCTGGGACTCTAATTTGCTCACATGCAACAAGTAACGTCAGGTATGTTTTCTCGCTAGCTCATTAGCTAAGCCACCTTATTGTCATCTTTAGCTCACATGCTAATTTTCTTTGTTTTTACTTTTTGTGCTAAGTCTTAGTTCTTTATATTTCCTAGCTTTCACGCTAGCGTCTTTTGTTTCCCTTTTTATTAGCTCAAGTGTTTTTGTTCAGAGCTCACTTTTTGTTAATAAATTTGTTAGATCCTACCTTTGTTGTGTTCTTCGTTTGACGCATCCTCGAGGGAATCGAACCCGGTACTTCGATGCCGAATCGGCGTTACAGAGAAGTGGTTTACATACTTTTGATGTTCAATGTTGTACATGTATTGTTTATACTTCATATTGTAGTTATTCATTTGTAGTCATTTCTTAGGAATCAAAAAAATTCAAAGAATATATATACTGTATATTTTGATTTATTTGATTCCTAAGAAATAGCGAATGTTGAAGGACAGGAAATTACGGGCACGCTATGGCGCATTTACGTACATTACATAAGTTGTTTACGTAGCAGTTGAGAAAAATCGTTATGTTCGTGTCTCCTGTACTTAAAAGCCATAAATATATAAAATAAGAACCCCCAAAATATATTACAATAACATTGTAATCAGCGATGTGCCGTGTGTGTGTGTGTGTGTGTGTGTGTGTGTGTGTGTGTGTGTGTGTGTGTGTGTGTGTGTGTGTGTGTGTGTGTGTGTGTGTGTGTGTTGGCACGCACAGGTCCATATGACAGCGCATTGGCAAGTTTCCCTGAGAATCAGGCTTTATCGCAAGTTGCACTGTATTTTTACATGTTTTTTCAGATTTGGCAAACTTCCCTCTTCAATGTGGTATTTTTATGCAGAATAAATCATTGTTATCGCCGTTCTTGTGTGAAAGCATCTGTTTAAACGTGATCAGCACACACATGCATTCTCACAGTATGGAATAAATAATACGAAAGAAAAATCGTTGTTTCCCTAAAAGTTTAACTATGAGTTACTGCAACTTTTCATTAGACAATTCTGAAGTTAGTGTAGTGATTTAGATATTGAATTCAACATTTTAAAGCACCTAAAGACGTTGTCTACTCTGGCTTTTGTGATGTCAAAGGCATGGAAAAAATTCCCAATTGTCTCTTTTCTTAGTAGTTTAAAGTACCAAATTCAGGCTGCAGAAAAAGGTCTGCTCTTCTTGGGATTGCTTGGGTTTGACAGACTTGCTCGAGAAAGACATATCTAAAATAAATAAACAAACACCGCCGTACTATAAACAGACATAATGCTTCTCGAGAATTTGGTTTTGGGTTGCTAAAAGCAAGGGGTAATAATAATAAAACATCCTCGTCCCTGGCTGGGCAGTGCATCCATAAAGCGTGGGCATATGACGTACAGTACATGTAATATACACATAATGTACAAATGAATGTGGAATTCATGACAATGTAATGGTACACATTTACACCCTTCATTGCAGAGGGCATGGTTTGATTGCCCTCCAGGGTTGTATCAGAAAGGTGTAAAAACAATGTTTTTAAGTAATAGTAATAGTCAACATTATCAATAAAGGTATACACATTTCATACATTAATAAATTAAAACATTTGTTTTATGTTTTGTATGATAATATCAAAAAAGTGCTACAATTGATATATATGCAATTGTATATATATATATATATATATATATATATAATCTATGTAATATATATAAAATACATTAAAAAATATTCAAATAAAATAACAAAATAGTAACAAATATCTGAATATTTGTAATAAAAATATGTTTTTTTTAGGATATATTATGAAATCAAACATTTTAGATATTTTTTTGTTATTTAGAAAAACTATAAAGCAATTACTATTCAGAATAATGGTTACCTCTATACATTTTGTAGTTTACAATTAGTTTTGAAATATTTATTTTAAATGTAAATAATAATTATTGAATAAATGAATGGAAATGTTGAATTGAGTTAGTTATACCACAGTATAATTTATGTCTATGTACATTGAAGATTGTTGAGCGCTCTGTAATTTTGGGTTTTATTTATTTTTAGTTTTTATTCTACTGTTTGTATTGCTTTTATTTGCTTTATTGTTGTTGTGGTGGTTGTTGTTTTTTACTGTAATATGGATCCCCCCGGGTCTGGAATAAATGTTCTTACTATTTGTAAAATCTTATGACTTTCACAAAGTTGTTTTATAAAATAATAAGATAATTAAAAGAAATATATGAGTAAGTGGAAAAAATGAATATAATTAGATATTTTGAATAAGTTATGATTTAATAATAACAGTGATGTTGATAGTAAAGTATATGCATTTTTGCCTACATATACAGACTTTAGAAAAACAATGTTTCATTTACTTAAATTTATACCTAAAATGGTGTATACAGTATATGTGTATAAAATACATTAATTTATATTTTTTATTTAGAAAATAAGATAATACTACACATATATAAGTAAAAAAAGATGATACATTTTTAGGATGTACAGTATATGAAATCAAACATTTTAAATATTGTTGCATTTTGCAATAATTAAATTATTTTAAAAAAAACTCTAACATCAATAGGACATTTTATGCATTTGTCCTGTGTCCACACTTTAGACCAGTGGTTCTCAAATGGGGGTACTTGAAGGTATGCCAAGGGGTACGTGAGATTTTTTTTTAAATATTCTAAAAATAGCAACAATTGAAAAATCCTTTATGAATATATTTATTGAATAATACTTCAACAAAATATTAATGTAAATTCATAAACTGTGAAAAGAAATGCAACAATGCAATATTCAGTGTTGACAGCTAGATTTTTTGTGGACACATTCCATAAATATTGATGTTAAATATTTCTTTTTTTGTGAAGAAATGTTTAGAATTAAGTTCATGAATCCAGATGGATCTCTATTAGAAATCCCCAAAGAAGGCACTTTAAGTTGATGATTACTTCTGTGTGTAGAAATCTTTATTTATAATTGAATCACTTGTTTATTTTTCAACTAGTTTTTAGTTATTTTTATATCTTTTTTTCCAAATAGTTAAAAAAAGACCACTACAAATGAGCAATATTTTGCACTGTTATACAATTCAATAAATCAGAAACGGATGACATAGTGCTCTATTTTACTTTTTTATCTAATTTTTTCAACCAAAAACGCTGTGCTCTAATTAGGGGGTACTTGAATTGAAAAAATGTTCACAAGTTGAGAACCACTGCTTTAGACGATCCATGTTTGTTTGATTAATTATACTTAAATGAACAATTTAAATTGAATTAATTATATATTCAATATATATATTTAAAATACATGAAGAAAACAATAAGATTATAATAAAACAATATATGAATAAGTAAAAAAGATCATTCTTTATAATATATATTAAATCAAACATTTTATATATTACTACATTTTGTAATAATCAAGAAGCAAATATGATTCAAAAATAATACCAATAGTGAATTACATGGCTTTTTGCCTCTGTGTCCAGACTTTAGGGATCCGCTTTTCTGTTTAAACCGTCTTTTTTATGTTCATGTTGTATATTAAGGTTGAAAATGAATAATTATCTTCAAGAAGATGGTCATGTTTTAGTTGTTTTGGTAGTCATTATCATTAAAAAAACATGACAAGAAAACAAAGTGCTTTTTAATAAGTCCATAACACATTATTGTAATACCTATATTGCCTCAATAGACAACAATGAACTTTACACGGCAGGCTTAACTTGTGTCTGTGGCAATATTAACAAATCATTGATCACATGACGAGACAATCAATCACAGATGGTCTCCGAGCTTTTTTAACGGCTGACAATTGTTCTCACTTTGAAAATTAGCAATTCTAAGAGGAAGTGAAAGACCAATTAGGCCAGCATGAACTTGTGTGTGTTTTCTGACACCCCTTTGTGACAAAAGAGCAAATGTTTCAGGAAAACACAACAAACTGAGAACTTTTTTTTACAGCTGTTAATGAACCATCATATATGCTTTCAACAAATTCCTGTCAGAACTCCAAGCCCGTGTGAAATATCTCTTCAAGTCTGGGTACTGTGAAAGTAAACAGTGGACGGTGCATCCGATAACGATGGTATGTCTCATCAGAAGTGTGAAACAGTGCAAATAAAGTATGGTAACATTTAAAAAAAATGCCGTGGCTCTTGACTCTACCAAATAAAATGATACCGATGTAAGCTATTTAACTATTACTCCATGCCAGAAAGAAAACCCAGAAGACATGATGGCATCAGTTTGGTACGGACCTTGGGTTTAAGGTGAAGATTGGGTTCTTTTTGGGAGAGTGCGTTGCTTTCAGGTAGAGATACGTATATGCACTCCAAATTGCGTGAAGGTTATACCATACTACACCATACCAACTTTATTTATCAATCAATCAATCAATCAATGTTTACTTATATAGCCCTAAATCACTAGTGTCTCAAAGGGCTGCACAAACCACTACGACATCCTCGGTAGGCCCACATAAGGGCAAGGAAAACTCACACCCAGTGGGACGTCGGTGACAATGATGACTATGAGAACCTTGGAGAGGAGGAAAGCAATGGATGTCGAGCGGGTCTAACATGATACTGTGAAAGTTCAATCCATAATGGATCCAACACAGTCGCGAGAGTCCAGTCCAAAGCGGATCCAACACAGCAGCGAGAGTCCCGTTCAAAGCGGAGCCAGCAGGAAACCATCCCAAGCGGAGGCGGATCAGCAGCGCAGAGATGTCCCCAGCCGATACACAGGCAAGCAGTACATGGCCACCGGATCGGACCGGACCCCCTCCACAAGGGAGAGTGGGACATAGGAGAAAAAGAAAAGAAACGGCAGATCAACTGGTCTAAAAAGGGAGTATATTTAAAGGCTAGAGTATACAAATTAGTTTTAAGGGGAGACTTAAATGCTTCTACTGTGGTGGCATCTCGAACTGTTACCGGGAGGGCATTCCAGAGTACTGGAGCCCGAAATGAAAAAGCTCTATAGCCCTTTAAAAACAACCACAGTTGAAGAACAAAGGGCTGTACACCACAAAGAAATAAAGGCAAAGGACAGACTAAAAAATAACATTTAAAACAGAAGTAAAAAACACATTGAAATAGCAAATACAAATGACCCTAAGAGCAATTTGTTAGATAAAAATCAGTTAAAAAGTTAAACAAGTTAAAACTTAAAAACAGTTTAAAGTCTCATGCTGGTGAATAAAAATGGGTTTTAAGAAGGGTCTTAAAAATAGCCTAAGATGGGGCCTGTCTCACATGGAGAGGGAGATCGTTCCAGAGTTTGGGACCCGCAACAGAGAATGCTCTGTCCCCTCTGAGCTTGCGCTTTGATTTGGGGACCTCCAGGATCAGCTGATCTTATATACATTTAAATATGTTGGTATTTATACAGTATCGTGGTCTCTTTTGGGATTTGACACATAGTTCTATAGAGCCCTTGGGCATTGTCATGGCAAAGCAGCCACAAGGTGTCCCTGCCACAACTCTCTTCTCACATGCCGAACTAAAGCACGCGCCATAGGATCTGTTTGTAAATAATTATTGTGATGAAGCAAATTACCAATCCACCTAATTTATGGTTCATTCCATTTACCTCGGAAGTTAGAAGTCAGAACTGGTAATAATACCACAGCGTTTTTAGTAAGCAGAAGAGGTTGTACGCCGCCAACATCATGTAACATCTCACAGCAGGGAAGTCTTTTATCAACACCTGCTTTTTAAGTCCTAAACAAGTCAACTATGTCTGCAATCCAGTTGTTATGTCATCAACTTGTACAGACAACACAGATCCATTACTGGGTTTTCTGGCAATACAATTACACCCGAATGCAAATAATATTTATGTATGGAATTCATGTGCAGAGCACACAGATTTTACATGGTTTAATCATATAAAATATATGATTAAATGGGTGTGGATTTAGGTAAGAGGTTGTCAAGCATAGGTGGTGACGAACCCAAAGTTGCAGAGACGGCAGGCTGGATGCAAGGAAACATGATTTAATGTCCAAAAGAAAACGGGAACCAGCAAACAAGAAACCAAGAAACAAGGAGCTAAGAGACAGCAAATTGCAAATAGCTATCAGAAACCAGCAAACAATTCTTCAGCGCTGACTGGAGGGCGAGGCAGGTATAAATAGTGGCCTGATTGGCAATTGCCACCAGGTGTGCCAGACTGCCAGTCAGGTACAGGTGAGAGAGAAAAAAGTGCTTAGGGAGACGCGCAGGAAAAGGAATCAAAATAAGAGCGCTGACAGGAAATGAAACATAAAAAGAGGAAAAACTAAAACATAACCAAACTGTCAGTGTACTAGATTTTCTAGAAAACCAACAAAGTCCAAAGTCCCGGGAGGGAGGACGAGGCGGTGGGCAGCCAGGCTAAGTGTCCCTGCAACCAGCGGGGAAGAGTCAGGTGGCGACGACGAGTTGAACGGCGCTGCAATTGGCGAGTCAGTCGCCCATGGAGCGGCCACATCCGTCACTGACGAGAGGGCTGCATGCTGGCGTCTAATGGCCGCCCGCGCATCACGCCAGCTGGAGGTCGCAGAGACGACGATGCTGGTGACGCTGGCGAAGCCGTGGGACGGCCCGTCAGTGGCGAGGAAGCTGGCGATGCCGTGGCACGGCCCGCCAGGGAAAAGGAGGCCGATGTCGGCGTGTGCGGAGCCAGAGACGAGGAGGCTGATGTCGGCGTGTGTGGAGCCAGAGACAAGGAGGCTGATGTCGGCGTGGGCAGAGCCAGAGACGAGGAGGCTGATGTCGGCGTGTGTGGAGCCAGAGACAAGGAGGCTGATGTCGGCATGTGCGGAGCCAAAGACGAGGAGGCTGATGTCACCGTGGGTGGAGCCAGAGACGAGGAAGATGATGTCGTCGGCGTGGGTGGAGCAAGAGACAAGGAAGACGATGTCGTCAGCGTGGGCGTAGCCAGAGACGAGGAAGACGATGTCGTCGCCGTGGGCGCAGCTAGAGACGAGGAAGATGATGTCGTCAGCGTGGGCGCAGCCAGAGACGAGGAAGACGATGTCGTCGCCGTGGGCGCAGCCAGAGACGAAGAAGACGATGTCGTCGGCGTGGGTGGAGCCAGAGACGGGGAAGACGATGTCGTCGGCGTGGGTGGAGCCAGAGACGGGGAAGACGATGTCGTCGGCGTGGGCGCAGCCAGAGACGAGGAAGACGATGTCATCGCCATGGGCGCGGCCAGAGACGAAGAAGACGATGTCGTCGGCGTGTGCGCAGCCAGAGACGAGGAAGACAATGTCATCGGCGTGGGCGCAGCCAGAGACGAGGAAGACGATGTCGTCGGCAAGGGCTGAGCCAGAGACGAGGAAGACAATGTCGTGGGCGTGGGCGGAACCAGAGACAAGAAACACGATGCGTGGTCCGAGTCACAGGTGCAGTCGGCTCGTCTGTCGGCATGGGAGGGCCCACCGAAGTTGATGACGACGTCTGCTGGCCCAACGAACATGATGGCGCCGTCTGCTGGCCCACCGAAGAGGAGGGCGCCATCTTCTGGCCCACTGTAGAGATTGGGGCCGTCTACTGGCACACTGAAGAGATTGGTGACGTCTGCTGGCCCACCGAAGAGATTTGCGCCGTCTGCTGGCCCACCGAAGAGGATGGCACCGTCTGTTGCAGATCCACTGGGGTGAAAAGTAGCCGTGCCTGCCCAGCTACTCATAGCCCCCCCTTAAGGGATGGATCCAAGATGTCCCCAACTAGGCCCACAGACAACAGGGATGGGTGGGAGAAAGCTTGAAAGGAGGCAAAACTTTTCCTCGATTCGGCCATCAACGCCAAAATCCTGTCCAGCCTCTTTGCCATAGAATTCTCCGCGGGGTTCGTGGTAAGCTGGAGTTTTTTGTCATGGAATTGGTGATGACAAACCCCAAGACGCAGAGACGGCAGGCTTAATGCAAGGAAACATGATTTACTGTCCACAAGAAAACACAGGAAAACAGGAATCAGGAACCAGTAAACGGGAAAACTGGAAACAGCTACCAGCTAACAGGATATAGTTAACAGAAAACCAAGAAACAAGGAGCTATCAGGAAACAAAATAGCTATCAGGAACCAGCAAACAGGAACATCTTACAGCAAACAATACTCCAGCACTGACTGGAGGGTGAGGCAATTGCCACCAGGTGTGCCACACTGCCAATCAGGTGAGGGAAACAAGCGCTCAGGGAGACATGCAGGAAAAGGAATCAAATAGGAGCGCTGACAGGAAATACAACATAAACAGAGGAAAAACTAAAAACATAACCAAACTGTCAGTGAGAAGCCTGACAGATGTGTTTTGATGCCACGCAAACGAGGCGTGACAAAGTGACCTCAGATGGCGGATATCAAATAGAGCAACTTTATGTATTATTTTATTACTTCAATTTTTCACTCTTTTGAGTGGATTAAAATTGACCTGTAGGGTATTGGATCACTAAAAGGACGGTTAAAAAAAGCGCCATAGTGGCTGTCGTAAGTAAAGCGCGCTTACTTCGAAATGACACTTCCTCTTACCCGCGTGCGTGACTTTGAGGCGCTTTTGAGGAGGAAATATTGTTGTTTCAAACTTTTGCGTGGTATTGCTTCCTTATTTATGATTACTCCATGCAGATTTTCAGTGTATTGTTTTATGCGTTGCAGCGGGATCTCAGTGAATGTGACAGAGCGTCACATTCATGTTACAATTATGTCAGCTGTATAAATAAAAATTACAGATAGGCGTCTCATTAGTCCAGAATTTTAACAGTCCTCCTGGATGACCCAATTCGGAACCGGTACCAAAAAATACTGATACTCGGTAAACATCCCTAATATGGGATATGGTACACCCTTAATATGGATGGATGGATAGACATATATATTTGGGACTAGATTAAAACATTTGATTGCGATTAATCACAGTTTGCTCATTGTTAATTCAAACTTATTCATGATTAATCGAAAATAAATTACATTTTTCGTCATTATAGTAAGTGTAGTTTTTATAACCTTTTCACTCCAAAATACAGCCTACAAGATTTGTAGATAAAATTGTTACCAAGTTTTGTGCAAAATACAACATAAATTCAAGTAAAGGTTTTAAAAACGTTCCTGGATGACATTCTGTCGCTAAAATTTGTATTAGCATTTGTGTGAGGTCCTCTCCAAGGTTTCTCATAGTCATCATTGTCACTGGCGTCCCACTGGGTGTGAATTCTCCTTGCCCACTGGGTGTGAGTTTTCCTTGCCCTTATGTGGGTTCTTCCGAGGATGTCGTAGTAGTAGTGGTTTGTGCAGTCCTTTGGGACATTTGGGATTTAGGGCTATATAAATAAACAGTGATTGATTGATGATAGAGTGTACAAATCCTATATATATATATATATATATATATATCAATCAATCAATCAATGTTTACTTATATAGCCCTAAATCACTAGTGTCTCAAAGGGCTGCACAAACCACTACGACATCCTCGGTAGGCCCACATAAGGGCAAGGAAAAATTCACTCCCAGTGGGACAATATATATATATATATATATATATATATATATATATAGGTATATACATATATATATATATATATATATATATATATATATGTATATATATATATATATACCCTAGGGTGGTGTTTCGGGCACGTCCGACCGGTAGGAGGCCAAGGGGAAGACCCAGGACACGTTGGGAAGACTATGTCTCCCGGCTGGCCTGGGAATGCCTCAAGATATATATATATATATATATATATATATATATATATATATATATATATATATATATATATATATATATATATATATATATATATATACATATATATATATATATGTATGTACAAGTATATACACACATACATACTTATATTTATATATACAAACCCCGTTTCCATATGAGTTGGGAAATTGTGTTAGATGTAAATATAAACGGAATACAATGATTTGCAAATTCAAATTTTCAACGCATATTTAGTTGAATACAAAGACAACATATTTGATGTTGAAACTGATAAACATTTTTTTTGTGTGCAAATAATCATTAACTTTAGAATTTGATGCCAGCAACACGTTACAACGAAGTTGGGAAAGGTGGCAATAAATACTGATAAAGTGAAGAAAGTCTCATCAAACACTTTTTTGGAACATCCCTGTGGTGTGCAGGCTAATTGGGGACAGGTGGGTGCCATGATTGGGTATAAAAGCAGCTTCAATGAAATGCTGAGTAATTCACAAACATGGATGGGGCGAGGGTCACCAATTTGTAAGCAAATTGTCAAACAGTTTTAGAACAAAATTTCTCAACGAGCTATTGCAAGGAATTTAGGGATTTTCCCATCTACGGTCCGTAAAATCATCAAAAGGTTCAGAAAATCTGGAGAAATCACTGCACGTAAGCGATGATATTACGGACCGTTGACCCCTCAGGCGGTACTGCATCAAAAACAGACATTGGTGTGTAAAGGATATCACCACATGGGCTCGGGAACACTTCAGAAAACCACTGTCAGCAACTAGAGTTGGTTGCTACATCTGTAAGTGCAAGTTAAAACTCTACTATGCAAAGCAAAACCCATTTATCAACAACACCAAGGAACGCCGCTGGCTTCGCTGGGCCCGAGCTCATCTAAGATGGAATGATGCAAAGTGGAAAGGTGTTCTGTGGTCTGACGAGTCCACATTTCAAATTATATTTGTAAACTGTGGACCTGGTGTCCTCCGGAAAAAAGAGGAAAATAACCATCCGGATTGTCATAGGCGCGATGGGGGTGTATTAGTGCCCAAGGCATGGGTAACTTACACATCTGTGAAGGCACCATTAATGCTGAAAGGTACATACAGGTTTTGGAGCAACATATGTTGTCATCCAAGCAACGTTATTATGGACGCCCCTGCTTATTTCAGCAAGACAATGCATAGCCATGTGTTACAACAGCGTGGTTTGGTAGTAAAAGAGTGCGGGCACTTTCCTGGCCCGCCTGCAGTCCAGACCTGTCTCCCAACGAAAATGTGTGGCGCATTATGAAGCGTAAAATACGACAGCGGAGACCCCGGACTGTTGAACGACTGAAGCTCTACATACAACAGGAATGGGAAAGAATTCCACTTTCAAAGCTTCAACAACTAGTTTCCTCAGTTCCCAAACGTTTATTGAGTGTTGTTGAAAGAAAAGGTGACGTAATACAGTGGTGAACATGCCCTTTCCCAACTACTTTGGCACGTGTTGCAGCCTTTAAATTCTCAGTTAATTGTTATTTACAAAAAAAAATAAAAGTTTATGAGTTTGAAAATCAAATATCTTGTCTTTGTAGTGCATTCAAATGAATATGGGTTGAAAAGGATTTGCAAGTCTTTGTATTCCGTCTGTATTTACATCTTACACAATTTCCCAACTCATATGGAAACGAGGTTTGTATATACTGTATATATATATATATATTCATACATTGTGATGAGGTGGCGACTTGTCCAGGGTGTACACCGCCTTCCGGCCGATTGTACCTGAGATAGGCACCAGCGCCCCCCCGCGACTCCAAAGAGAATAAGCGGTAGAAAATGGTTGGATGGATAAATATACATACATACATGCATACATGCATACATACAGTATTTATATAAATATATATATATATATATATATATATATATATATATATATATATATATATATATATATATACTGTATGTATGCATGTATACTAGGCTGAATAATATATATACTAGGCTGAATAATATTATTGAGTTTGGCATATTTAAAAGGTTCTAAATAAATGAATGGTATATGTTTCTGATTACTTGTTCCTTTAAACATAATTACTGGTAATTTCCCTTTCCACCCCCCACTGGGCTAATGCTGATGACTTAATCGTTTTCCTTCTGGATTCAAAGTGTTCCTCTGAGACTTTGCTATGTCTGCCATCAGCCTGAGGCCACAGAATCCACTGACGCAATGTGAACGTAATGTTCTGTGTGTGCATGGAAGAGATGATGTGTTTGCATGACTTACTTGTGCACACAACAACTGGCACATGAAAAAACATGCCAGCTGACTATCAGCCATGTCTAAGTGAAACAAAGTGTGGGAATCCAGCTGAAAGGACCTCCCTGTTTTCTCACTGACGGTGATTAGGAGCAGCGGAAATGCTCACGGCTGTTTTCATAGCGATGGACGTGTGATAAAGCTTTTTGTTTTACTTCGTGACACTGGCTTGCAGTCAAAGTGACCTCTGGACCTAATGCCCGTGATGAGGGGGTCTTGCTGCCGCTTCAAAACCCACTTTTTGTTGAATTGAGTTTCATGGTTTAGACCAGCAGTGTCTTATTTGAATAACAGCTCATACCCTTTAACGCTCTCCTCACTCTCATCTACTCACTTGCTTGTGGGGTCAAGTTCTCAGTAGCAGGGTCAGCAGCACTGTGAAATCCAATTACCGGTAGTTAGCCTGACTTTAAAAAGAAACATTGCTGACCGATTGCCTTAAATCCAACAAAGTAAAAGTAGCTTCGGGACACTTTGACCAAAACAGATGTTTTTGTGTTGTATGCACAAAGGTTTTCTAAGTAAGGTACTATTTCACTTGAGTACACACTACAGCAGGGGTCGGAAACCTGAAATAATGAATGAGCCATATTGGACCAAAAATACAAAAAACAAATCTGTTTGGATCCACAAAAAATTAAAAGCTGTATATAACATTCTGATGAAGAAAACACATGATCTTAGTTATAATAGCCTACTATTAAAATTACCATGTGTCGCAGGCTGACACAAAACTTCGTTGACAGAAATGTTGAAAAATAATATTTATTCTACACATTTTTACAACATTATAAATAGGGGTGTGGGAAAAAATCGATTCGAATACGTTGTGCGATTCAGAATCGATTCTAATTTTTTATTTATTTATTTATTTATTTTTAATCAATCCAACAAACCACTACACAGCAATACCATAACAATGCAATCCAATTCCAAAACCAAACCTGACCCAGCAACACTCAGAACTGCAATAAACAGAGCAATTGAGGAGACACAAACACGACACAGAACAAACCAAAGTAGTGAAACAAAAATGAACATTATCAACAACGGTATCAATATTAGTTATGATTTCAGCATAGCAGTGATTAAAAATCCCTCATTGACATTATCATTAGACATTTATAAAAATTAAAAAAAAGAACAATACTGTCACAGTGGCTTACACTTGCATCGCATCTCATAATCTTGACAACACACTGTGTCCAATATTTTCACAAAGATAAAATAAGTCATATTTTTGGTTCGTTTAATAGTTTAAAAAAAATTACATTATTGCAATCAGTTGATAAAACATTGTCCTTTACAATTATAAAAGCTTTTTTTTTTTAAATCTACTACTCTGCTTACATGTCAGCAGACTGGGGTAGATCCTGCTGAAATCCTATGTATTGATTGAATACAGAATAGTTTTGAATCAGAAAATATCGTTTTTGAATCGAGAATCGTGTTGAATTGAATCGAAAATTTTATATATTATCGAATCGTGACCCCAAGAATCGATACTGAATCGAATCGTGGGACACCCAAATATTCACAGCCTTAATAAGAAACCATTAGTAAATCAGAGTCTACCCAAAAGGTGAGATTACTCGTGGGACACCCAAAGATTCACAGCCCCAATAAGAAACCATTATTAAATCAGAGTCTACCCAAAAGGTGAGATTACTCCTGGAAATGACTGGCTTTTAATGGCCAAAGGTATAGATGTGTGTGTCCAAGTTAAAGGAAACATCAGGCTGTCTTCTTTCAATAGATTTATTACAATCTTTGGAAAGTTAGGTAATGTTTGCTGTGGTCTGGAACAACATGGCACACAAACAATGCAGCCAATATTACATACAGACAATGTGTCATGAGACATGCAAAACTAATTTATATACAAAGAGGATAAAAGTAAAAGATATTTAATTAGCTCAAATATACCTACAAACGAGGCATAATGAAGCAAAATGTACACACAGCTAGCCTAAATAGCATGTTAGCATTAATTAGCTTGCAGTCATGCGCTGACCAAATATGTCTGATTAGCACTCCGACAAGTCAATAACATCAGGAAAGTTCACCTTTGTGCATTCACGCAAAGCATACAACTTTTGGTGGAAAAATGAGACAAAGAAGGAGTGGAAGATTTTACATGTAAACAAACTGTTGTGTTTGTTTGTATTTTTCGCCCATCTTTTTGCATTTTCAATCCTTTTCCAAAAATTCTCCAGGGAGCCACTAGGGTGGCACTAAAGAGCCGCATGAGGCTCGAGAGCCGTGAGTTGCTGACCCCTGTACTAGAGGAACTTGGACCACATTGCCCACATTGGCAGATCATTGCATTGGCATTTTAACCTTGCTAGCAAACATAGAACACCGGGGTCCAAACTTGTGATTTACATAATTGAGGCGTTCTTCAAGGCACCCCAAGTTCTCTCCTTTTTGGGAGTCAAAAATGTTTTTTATGATGGTATTTATGTAAGTAATGTGTTTTTGTAGCTTGTTTACTTCAGATGCCGTTTGTTCAATTTAAGTTACACTAGTAGTGTTCATCCATCCATCCATTTATCCATCCATTTTCTACCGCTTGTCCCTTTTGGGGTCGGGGGGGGGGGGGGGGGGGGGGGTCCTCGACAAGTCGCCACCTCATCACAGGTGTTCATCAAGGTTCCATTTTAGGTCCTCTCTTTCTCATTATTTGAGCTATTCAAGTGGTGGCCTGTAAATTCAGTTAAAAAAACGTCAACTTAAAACTTGATACTTTTGCAGCAGATTCCTAAAAACAATGCTGGAATTGAGGTGATCTTTGATTAGCTTTTTTGCAGAAGGTCTTTAAAACAGCAGAGAGGTCCTGTAACTCTGGGAAATAAATAGACCAAAATCAAATGTCAACAGTAGAGGAGGCTGGTTTTGCGGAATATTCAAAATAAGCATAATAGTGAAGGTACAAATCTGTCCCCCAACCCGGTCTTAGCTTTCTGGAAATATTGTCCCCAAAACGACTATATGACTATGGAGGTAAAAGTAAAAAGTAGTCATCCAAACAATTACTCGAGTCGGAGTAAGTGTTTAGTGAAAAACTACTCAAATATTGAGTAATTGGTGAGTAATTTATTAATAGTTATTTTGAAAGGCCTACTGAAATGAGATGTTCTTGTTTAAACGGGGATAGCAGGTCCATTCTATTGTCATACTTGATCATTTTGCGATATTGCCATATTTTTGCTGAAAGGATTTAGTAGAGAAAACGACGATAAAGTTCGCCACTTTTGGTACTTCCTGAAAAAGCCTCGCCTTTACCAGAAGTCGCAGACGATGACATCACATGTTGATGGTTCCTCATATATTCACATTGATTTTAATGGGAGTCTCCAACAAAAAGTTCTATACGGACCGAGAAAACGACAATTTTCCCATTAATTTGAGCGAGGATGAAAGATTCTTGTTTGAGGATATTGATAGCAACGGACTAGAAAAAAAATAAAAAAACGCGATAGCATTGGGACGCATTCCGATGTTTTTAAACACATTTACTTGGATAATTCATGGATAATCTTTCTATTGTGTTGCTAGTGTTTTAGTGAGTTTTAGTGAGTTTAACAGTACCTGATAGTCGGAAGGGTGTCTCCACGGCCGGGTGTTGACGCGCAGTGTCTCAGGGGAGTCGACGGCAGCTATGGACGGCACAAGCTTGAGCTTTTATCCAGTAAGAACTGACTTTTTAACCACAATTTTCTCACCGAAACCTGCTGGTTGACATTCAGTCTGGATTCATGTTCGCTTGACCGCGCTCTGATCCATAGTAAATTTTCACCTCCGGGAATTTTGATCAAGGAATCACCATGTGTTTGTGTGGCTAAAGGCTAAAGACTCCCAACTCCATCTATCTACTGTGACTTTTCCAATGATAATTGAAAAAATTGAAAAAGATTCAGCAACACAGATGTCCAAAATACTGTGTAATTATGCCATTAAAGAAGACGACTTTTAGCTGTGTGTGTGCGTAGCGCTCACACTTCCTAAAACCCTGTGACGTCACACATACACGTCATCATTACACGATGTTTTCAAGACGAAACTCCTGGGAAATTTAAAATTGTAATTTAGTAAACTAAAAAAGCCGTATTGGCATGTGTTGCAATGTTAATATTTCATCATTGATATACAAACTATCAGCCTGCGTGGTCGGTAGTAGTGGGTTTCAGTAGGCCTTTAATGCTACTTGCACACAAAACACAGCAAACAAATGTTAAATGCACAGCAAACTATTTACAATATAGCCCTTTTAAATAACTTTACAGTTATTTAAAAGTACACAGTATCATAACATGGTCACTACTGCCTATAGTTTCTCGTGTTATATTCTTATTTTACTGCTATATCTGTATTCTCATTGTTGCTTTTTATTTTTAATCTTATTGTAATATTTTTCTATTTTGTTTCCATTTATTATTTAAATTCGATCTCAATTCTGCACACTGCTGCTGGAATTTCAATTTTTAATTTTCCTGGGGGAACTCTTCTGAAGGAATCAATAAAGTACTATCTATCTATCTAGAGAAGTAAAGTCTGCTAGAGAGCAGATGGACGCTTTTATCGCGTATGCAGGTCGCGTTTCGCAGTCGTATAGGGTCTTATTTTTTATTAATGTTTTTGTCCTGTCCAGCTTCTCAGGCAAATCAAATAGTTGATGTAGATGCCCATATCGGCTGTTCAGATTTACTTTACAAAAGAGAAGTGTAGGATACTTCCCTTGTTGCCTTATTTGAATTTGACTTTATTAAATTTATTTATATTATCATTTGGTGCAGCCGGGCCAGAGCAGGAGGGGATAGAAATAGAAAAAAAGGAAGACTGTGGGGATAAGAGGGGGATTAGACAGAAAGACAAAAACGACAACAGCAAATACAACAATAACAACAACAATAGAACAACACCAGCACATACAATATGTACAAATATGATCGTAAAAGTGTTCGCAAATAAGCAGTTAGTGAAATAAATAATAATATAGAAATGACATTGAGCATTTTTACACTAAAACTGGAGCAATACAAATACCAATAGAAAAAGCGCTATTGATTATGAACAATACCAATAGTTTACCTCTATTATCAACAATAAAGTTGTTCAAATGCAACAATACGTATACATATAACTAGAAAAATAAATGATATTTTTTTTTAAATAAATGGAGGGGAAGAGAGAGAGAGAGAGAGCGAGGCAACCTATATTAATCTTGTAGATTGTAATAGTAACAATGGATTAAGCTTTGTCAGTATGCCATGTGTTACCCAGTTTACCCTAGGGCAACAACGTTGATATATGTTTGATGAAACGTGACTATGTGCATGAGTGTATGTATGTATATGTACTTGTATATGAAGAGAATGTGTATATGAATGTAAATGTACAGTATATGTACAGTATGGGGTCTTAAACAGTGGCATTGTTGTGTGTGGACACGGACGAGATTAAGTGTGATTTACCCTGGATAACCTTAATGTAAAAGGGGCCTGAGTTTGACAGCCCTGGACTATTGTGTTTTTTTTTTTTATTGTTTTGACTATCGTGTGACATTTGTAGATTTTACACTGTTTTAAAATGCATGGTTCAGTATGTTTGCTGTGCTACCTCGAAACTGTTTAGTGGACTGATTGGAGACAGCTGGGACAACTAACAGATCAAGCAATGTGATTGGAGCAGAGGGCTGGGAGTTGCTGTTTTAAATAGCAGAAAGAGGCCTCGTAGGGGGCCAAGGAGCTGAGACAGGAAGTCCGACCGCTGCGGGGAGGAGAGGGACCGTAGGTCCAAGGTCAAGGAGAAGAAAAAATCTACCGAAGCCCGCCTGGGTCCGATGCACCCACGGGGGGAACTACTACTCCAACTACCCTGTGGGTCAGCATGAGCAAACTGCGAGACCTCTACGAGGGCCTCGAAGGTGATCTATGCAGGAGGCGGGCCAAGGAAGCTGGACCCTTGTACCTCTCGCTACAAGGGAAGGACAGAATGCAGAAGGGGTTGAGGGTCCGACGCAGCGTCACACAGCGGAGACTGTGACGTCGTGGAGTGAAGAAGCACGGTGTCGCAGGAGGGACTGATTCGAGGAGCTGCAGGCCCGTAGCTAAACAAAAGGGATCAAGGGGCGTGGCCACCTTCTGGACCCTTCTTGACTTTTGACCTTTAATATTTTATTGCACATTTCTACCATTTTATTAAATGATTTTTAACTACAAGTACATTATTTTAAGCAGCTATTGTAATCTATTTTTAACGGTGGCACTTTATCTTTTAATTGCTGGTGTAAACATATCAATAACTCGCGCGACACTCTCTCTTCACTTTTCGAATGTTATAGTTTCAGGCTATGTCTACACTAAGTTGGATAACCCTTTAAACCAGGGGTGCTCACACTTTTTCTGCAGGCGAGCTACTTTTCAATAGACCAATTTGAGGAGCTCTACCTCATTCATATTTTTAATTTATATTTATTTATTTATGAAAGAAACATTTCTGTTAACAAGTTAATGGTGTTTAATGATAATACAAGCATGTTTAACACATATAGTGTCACATTCAAAATGCATTGTGATGCGCGGAGATATCACCTCAGGATGCAGTGGGACCAGACAGGCAGGATTGCAGGTAAGAGTCTGATTTATTATACAAAAAATGAAAGAACACTTGTACAAACAGCAAAGTAAAGGCGTTCCGGAGAGCACGAAAAGCTAAAGCTAATAGCTAGCACTAAGGTCCAAATAAGTGTGCACAGAAGCGCGTGTCAAGCGCACAGAAGCTAAGGCGTAACTTAGCACAGAACAGACAAGGCAGAGAAAACCAAACATGACAGTTGCGCGTAGCAAACCAAGAGCCAAGACCGAACTGAGGTAGAAAGTAGTCTTAAATACTAAAGTAAACAATTGCCATCAGGTGTGCGTCGAAAAACATAGCAGGTGGAACAAATGACAAACCATGGCAACGAGATAAAACAGAAAGTGCAAAAAGAACAGGAAGAGTCTAAAATTAATAATCAAAACACAAAAAAGGACTCAAATATAGACAAAAGATGTGATCCGGGAATCGGATCACATCATATAGATTATTTTCTTTCATGAAGACAAGAATGTAAGTCGGTGTTATACCTGATTCTGATGACTTGCATTGATTGGAATCAGACAGTGGTGCTGATAACGTCCACATTGTCAAATGGAGCTGAAAAAAAGTCCTCCTTTCTGTCCAATACCACATGAAAGTGGTTGGATTTGGCATCTCATTTGTCCAACTTGCATAATCGTTTTTAAACACTTTGGTATGAGAGTAGCATATGTGTGTGTGGCCCTTTAATGTGTTGACAGCAGGTGACGTCAGTGAGTGTGTGGGCGAGCGAGGAGAGGGAGCGGTCGCTCAGGGCGGAGGAGAAATACATTGGCATCAAACTCCGTAGCTTGCTAGCTTGTGCACGCTAGCTTTCTGAGACTCTTATTTTGTTAGCACAGGCAAGATGAAACAGGTCTTTTATGGTGAAGACAGGAACTGTGCAGTCGGTCTTTAGAGTTTTTACAGCAAGTACGGCCCAAGAGTCTGTTGAAATAAAAAGTGTTTCTCTCCGTTCGTCGTGTCAGTGATTTTTTTTTTAATAATGACCTCGCAGAAGCCAGCGTCATCTCACAAGATCCTCGGGTGCCGAGAAAGTCAAACAACTGACGAAAGTGAAGTCTTGGTGAAGATTGATGATTGCTCATTTTTATGTCTATTTTTGTAATGCCTGGCTTGTGATAGACTGACACACCCTACGCGATCGACCGGTAGCTCGTGATCGACGTAATGGGCACCCCTGCCTTAAACTAATAGTTATTTAGTCTAAGCCCCGTTTCGGCCACACTAACTCAGTGTTTAAGGTTCCCCTCCATGGATAATTTTTTACACAGGTAAGTGCGTCGTCGATTCCTTGAATCTCAGCATTTAGCTTTGTATGGACTCATTGATCGTTTACAAACTGAGTTCGGGGAGGAAGTGACTCCAGAAAGACCGCGCCCCACACAGGAAGTGTGGACAGAAAGAACGCGCCACAGCCAGCTTCATAATAAAGCGGTTTCGTAACTCGCAGCTAACCAATCCAATCCAATCCACTTTATTTATATAGCACATTTAAACAACAATAACATTTCCAAAGTGCTGCACAGCCATGTTAAAAACAATATTAAAAAACAATATTATGCTCCACCAGTGACTGAATAAGAACAAAAAATAAATAAATACAAAACCAATATAAAAAAAAACAATATAAAAACAAATATGATTAAAACTGTTTTAAAGGGTAAAATCAATTAAAACAGTAAAATAGAAATCAGAGGACAACAGAGAACAGAGGACCACACAACTCACGTAGTGTTAAAGTCAAAGAATAAAAGTGCGTCTTAAGACGAGACTTAAAACACTCCACTGCGGAAGCAGTTTGAACATGGAGGGGCAGAGTGTTCCAGAGCTTAGGGCCGACCACAGAGAAAGCCCTGTCTCCCCTGGTCTTAAGTCTGGTCTTGGGCACCACGAGCTGGAACTGGCTCTCGGACCTCAGAGCATGCGCAGGAATGTAAATTTGGATGAGGTCCGAGATATATTGAGGTGCCAGTCCATGTAAAGATTTTAAAAAAAAACAGCAATGTTTTAAAATCAATTCTAAAATGAACAGGGAGCCAGTGCAAACTCTCAAGGATTGGGGTTATATGCTGGCGTTTCCTGGCCCCTGTTAAAAGTCGTGCTGCCGCGTTCTGGACTAACTGCAACCGGGAGATAGCTTTTTGGCTAATGCCAGCATAAAGTGCATTGCAGTAGTCCAGGCGACTTGAAATAAAAGCATGCACGACTTGTTCAAAAAGGTTAAAAGATAAAAACGGTTTAACCTTTACTAAAAGACGAAGGTGATAAAAAAAAGATTTTCAAACGCCATTAACTTGTTTGTCTAGTTTAAAATCGCTGTCTATAGTGACGCCGAGGCTGGTGACTTTGGGACGCACATCATTTTGCAATGGTCCCAAGTCAGTGAGGGCCCGACCAAAAACTACAATTTTCGTTTTTCCCTCATTCATTATTAAAAAATTCTGGGGTAACCAAGCCTTGACGTCAAATAGACAGTTAAGAAGGGGTGTCAGGGGGCCGTGGCCTTTTGAAATCGGCATATAAATTTGGCTGTCATCTGCATAAAAGTGATAAAACACTCCATGTTTCTTAAAAATATCTCCAAGAGGGAGGAGATAAAGACCGAACAGGATGGGGCCTAAAATAGATCCCTGGGGGACACCACAGTAAAGCGGAGCAGAAGAAGCGGTGGCGTCCCCCAGCCTGACAGAGAAGGACCTCTCTGAGGGTAGGATCTGAACCACTGTAATGCAGTCTCCCTGACACCCACACAGTCTCTCAAGCGGTCTAAAAGAATTGTGTGGTCGACTGTGTCATAGGCAGCTGTAAGATCTAAAAGCACTAAAATGGCAGAGCTGCCAGAATCAGACATTAAAAGCAAGTCATTAAAAATCTTTAAAAGTGCAGATTCAGTACTGTGCAAAGCTTTGTATCCAGACTGAAATGGTTCTAAAGTGCTATTTTCATCTAAAAAAGGCTGGAAATATGAAGGCGAGTCATCTAGACACGCCTGTGTTTCTCCTTCCATCTGTACAGACGCTTGCGGAAATCAGACAAGAATACCTTAGGAGAAGAAAACGCGTGAATGCAGCTATTTCGGATACAACACTACTCAGACGGCAAGAGAACTTTCCAATTTCCAGGTCAGCTGTGATTCTACTTACCGAAAAACTTTGTTTTTTTGTCGAAGGAGAGTCAACGAGAATGCAGGCCCCCGTTGATGTGATAAAAAAAAGGTAGCGTGTGCTTTGTATTACCTGGCCGTCGAGGGAAGACTACAAAAACATTGAATGCTTTTGGACTGGCAAAGCAGACTGTATCAGTTATTGTCCGCCATGTATGTTGTGGACTCAACGTATAGGTCCAGAGTATATAAAGTCACCAAAAACGAATGGACAATGACGGTGAAGGCAAAAAAGTGAGGAGTGTCCTGACCAGATAATTAGATCCCTAGATTGATTGTTTTAAAATTTTCTTTATCGCATTGTTTACTTTCACGTGACCATTAAAGATTTGATTAATTTATGATGGCTCAGGTGTGATTCACTACAATATGGCCCCACAGCCCACTGGATTCTAGTTAATTGAAATACCACAACACTGGATATTGTTCAGATAAGTGGGGTGGGGGGTCTTAAATGACCATTGTGCGTGTGTGGACAAGGATTAGTTAGTTGGGATTTATCTTGAATAACCGTAGTGTTGAAGAGGCCTCAGTTGCTTGAAGACCACCAATTCATCCATGAGCTGATATATACTGATGTGAGGAAGCAGTCAACACATGTGTGACTTCCTGTAGGAACAATTTCATGCACAGGACTGTTGTCAACCCAATTCTCAACATGTAATCAGCAAATGTATTCTTCCCTTAACTCCAAAATAAGCCACCAAGGACCAAATAAAGTTGTACCACTGTCGTTACAAAATCGTAATTAGTAGTAAGTACTAGTAACAAACAAACATCTCATGTGTTGTGATGCAGTAGTAAATGGTCACCGATTCAAATCTCTTCTCTACATTTGTCTGGTGTCTGACTCCATCCAGTTCCTAACTTAACGTCCTCTCCCTGTCCTTGGTCTGACCTTTGACCCTGACTTTTAACAGATTCAATAATCCATTCAGCCTGTGAGCTTGTTTCCTCATGCATGGTCATGCACAGCAGAAGCCGCCAAATGACACTGTTGCCAATATGCTGCCCTATATCTCCACACACTCCATTTTAGCGCCGCACCATTCTCAGGTCGCAATACACTTAAAAGTACACTTTCAAGATCATACTTGTCTTCACATTTGCATTCCATCAGAGGGTCGGTTGTGCTGGTTTGTCCTCGACCTACCTCTATCAAACAAATACCATCAGTCTTTGGAAGTACATTGAAAAGGTAAATCACATTAAAAAAAAAGAAACTAACACTGAAGAACATGTGGAGCAGGGATCCATCCATCCATTGTCTACCGCTTGTCCTTTTCGGTATAGCAGGGGAAGGAAGCCTATAAATTAACTACAAACCCTGTTTCCATATGAGTTGGGAAATTGTGTTAGATGTAAATATAAACGGAATACAATGATTTGCAAATCATTTTCAACCCATATTCAGTTGAATATGCTAAATAGACAACATACTTGATGTTCAAACTGATAAACATTTTTTTTTTGCAAATAATCATTACATTTTGAATTTGATGCCAGCAACACGTGACAAAGAAGTTTGGAAAGGTGGCAATAAATACTGATTAAGTTGAGGAATGCTCATCCAACACTCATTTGGAACATCCCACAGGTGTGCAGGCTAATTGGGAACAGGTGGGTGCCATGATTGGGTATAAAAGCAGCTTCCATGAAATGCTCAGTAATTCACAAACAAGGATGGGGCGAGGGTCAATACTTTGTAAGCAAATTGTCAAACAGTTTTAGAACAACATTTCTTAACGAGCTATTGCAAGGAATTTGGGGATTTTACCATCCACAGGCCCGCGAACAGGTTTTATCCGGCCCGCGGGAAGTGTTTGCTAAGTATACAAATTAACCTAACATTTTTGAATGAAAGAAACAGCTCTTCTACATGTGTCTACTGGATGTTGCAATAGCAATTCTTTATATCTCTGGAGGGCTTCACGGTGGCAGAGGGGTTAGTGCGTCTGCCTCACAATACGAAGTTCCTGCAGTCCTGGGTTCAAATCCAGGCTCGGGATCTTTCTGTGTGGAGTTTGCATGTTCTCCCCGTGAATGCGTGGGTTCACTCTGGGTACTCCAGCTTCCTCCCACTTCCAAAGACATGCACCTGGGGATAGGTTGATTGGCAACACTAAATTGTGTGAATGTGAGTGTGAATGTTGTCTGTCTATCTGTGTTTGCCCTGCGATGAGGTGGCGACTTGTCCAGGGTTTACCCTGCCTTCCGCCCGATTGTAGCTGAGATAGGCGCCAGCGCCCCCCGCGACCCTGAAAGGGAATAAGCGGTAGAAAATGGATGGAAGGGATGGATATATCTCTGGATGATGGTACATATGTACAAAATAAACCACATGATATTAGTACATCAATCGAGGAAAATGATCAAACTACATACATGGCATACTGTAATTTGATTTTGATATTGAAAATGAACACCATTAAGTTGAATGATGAACATCCTCACATCATTCATTCAGAAAATACGAATAATGACAAATAAAGATAAATACTATTGACCACGACATGTAAGTGTAAAAGAACAACACCATTATGATTTGTACATTTTCAGAATGTGCTTCTTCTATATTTAAACACAGAAAACAATCTGAAGGTGTCTTTTTTTTTAATTTATCGTGCAGGGATTTTACCAGTCCGGCCCACTTGGGAGTAGATTTTTCTCCATGTGGCCCCCGATCTAAAATGAGTTTGACACCCTTGCTCTAACCACTAGGCCACTGAGTAGGTGGCAAGTACGGTCAAGACCTCCGTCTTGACAACGAGTGCCTTGTCTCTCACGAAAATAGAGCTCCCACATGTCCGGCTTGGAATGTTCACTGCGAGGTGCATTCCAGCGATTGCAGGTGGGCAACAGTCTCGGTGGGTTTCTTGCAGGCAAATGATGTCCACTTCTAACTAAGCTAGGATGATTTTCCTCCTTTGAGAGGTTTTCTATGTTGAAGGTCACTATTGTGAGGTCTTTTTTTGAATTCATTTTAATGGCGTTGCAATCCAGGCTGAGGGTTTAATCCTTTCAACACCCGGATCTTTACTCTGGATATTTTTCGCAATCTCTTATTTTGATTCCAGGGCCACGACGAGGACGTTTTCCAACTTGGTCCCCTTTTTATTAATAATTTTAGAGAATAATAATCAATTAATTTAAAGAAAAGTGTTTAAATCCTCATTACATCTCAGATGCCCCACACTGCGACAGGAAATAGACAATTCACTGATTATAGTCGTGTTATTAGTCTGGTCATTAGTCTCATAAGTTAGCACAAGCGATGGAATGAAGTATGATTATCAAATAAATTAAAAACAACAACCATCATTACCAAATGTAATGATGAGTAAAAGTGAAGGAAGTTTGTTTTTTTGCTCCTTCTTGTGCACCACTCCTAAAACACCATGAATATTCCACATAAGAATATATTTAAATAACAAATGGTTTTCAAAAATGTAAACCATACTAAATAGATATAAAATTCAAATATATATATTTTTAATTGAATATATTTTTGGCCAACATTTAGTATAAATTTGGCCTTATTCATGCCTTGTTGTTGCAGTATTTGTTTTATTTTCTATGATTATGTTGTTTTTATAGTAGCAAGTAGAGAATAAAACTGTTTAAAAGGAACACCTGATCCAGATAAGTTCTAATCTGTTACCTTATATTTTCGTTTTTGTGCGTGTGTGTATGTGTGTGCGTGCGTGCGTGTGTGTGTGCGTGTGTATGCTAGCGGCCCTGAAGGGACAAAGATAGCGGTGGCATAAAAGACTGTTCACTTTGTCTCTTTCATTCCCCTTTAGATAGCTCAAAAACTTATGGGTGGATTTTCATCTAACTTTCGGGAAATGTCTAAAATGAGATAAGGAAGAAATGATTGATTACAGTCTGGAATCAGGACGTTTTTACTACTGGGAGATAGGGACTGGCAGAGGTCTGTGCTCTCCGAGTGCTTTTATAGTTTGTAGTTCTATCATTTAAACCTGTGTATGTGGCAATCGGAATTTATGATGGTATGTAGGTGATCGAATACTTTTTTTCACTCCATTAAATACCAATTCATTTGTAACCTTTACTTGTTCCCAGCTGACTGAACACCACACTCGGGACTTCTATATGCCCTGGCAAATAATCATATTGTCCCTTTCCTTCCGTAAATACAAGCTTGACCTTGTTGTTTTTTCAGCTGCATGGTAACTACTATCCCCACAACTGTCGCATAGTCATCGATCGATACATTTTATTGATATTAATTAAAGTTATTTTGGTCTGAATTGTCTTCTGTTTTCCTAAAACCGGTTATTTGAGCCATGAGATGACATTCTTCTAGCTATGTGGGCACGTGTTTATCAATATTGAGCAAATACCACACAACACAGACAAAGGTTAGAAAATGCCAAAGGTTAGCGCTACGAGCTAAAACTCCTGCCATCCTCTGATGTGCTCCTCTGCCATGCATACAATTGAGTTCATGTTTAGATCATGAATTATTCCCGCAAAGCTATTATCAATCCACAGGTGCACATATTGATTGAGCTATTGATTTGCAGCTGTGTTGGCTAGCTCATATGCACGGAGCAGGATTTATTCTGAGGATTAGAATCAGATTCAACCTTTCAATTACGGGTGACAAGCCATGTTGGCACTCGGTTTTACTCACCGTTACTTATTCGTTCACATGAGGAAAACAAGAAATGGTCAACTCTGGTGTCAGGACTTTTAGTTTCCACTGCCAAACGTCTCTGATTATTACTATTTTGTTAACTATTAACTATTTACAGTTTTGCTAATTTCTTTTCCAAAAGGTTGCAATAGCAAAAGCAGAGAAATTGTCACGCTTGGGGCCCAGAAAGATGCGCGTTTTAGTTCTCCCCAGGGATGCAAAGGACACTTTTAACAACTAAGATACAGTACGAAACAGACAGAAATAAACAAAAGAACAGCGTGCCGAACGCACGGGAAGCTAATGCTAATACTTAGCACCGAGTCAGGAAACACAAGAGCAACGAGCCGAACGCAAGGAAAGCTACGGCTAACTATTAGCACACGGACTGGAACAAGAAACATACGTGATTGTTGCTTACCGAAAACAATGGACCAAGACCGACTGACGGGAGAAGGCAGGCTTAAATAAGAAAATAATTACAACACAGGAGCAAGTGGCAGGTGAAAACAATGAGTAACTATGGTAACAAACAAGGGTGTACAAACCGGAACCGAAAGAGTCCAAAACAAACATAAAAGACAAAAAAACTCAAAAACCTAAATCAAAATAAGAAATAAGTATTTTCTATTTCCTTTCGCTTACACAGTCCTGGGTCGGGGGGCAGTCGTCTCAGAAAGAAAGCCCACACCTCCCGTCTCTGGCCACCCATAAAGTAACAAGTGAGGAATCCCTAACATGAGGTACGTAATCCCTATCCTGGTTCTACCCTAATTCCTCTCCATGCGTAGGCGCAGCGACTCTACGCTGAGATCCTCCGGGATGACCGAGAACCTCACCCTGTCTCTCAGGATGAGTCCAGCCTCTCAGTGGAGGAAACTCATTTTGATCGCTTTTACCTATGATCTGGCTTTTTCGGTTATTATCCAAAGCTAGCGACCATGAATGAGGGTACTGTAGGAACATAGATCAACTGGTAAATCTGGTAAAGAGCTTTTCCCTGCAACTCAGCTCTCTCTTCCCCACGACAGTCCCGTTCAGTGGCCGCAATACTATCTGATGATCTTGCGCTCCTGCCTTCTCTCCCTCTTAAGCAAGATCCAAAGATACTTGAACTCCTCCAACTAGGGAAAGACCTCATCGCCAACCAAAGGGTGCAATCCATCCTTTTTCAGCTGAAATCCATGGCCTTTGATTTGGAGGTGCTGAGTCTCATAGCAGAAGCTTCACACTCAGCTGCGAATTGCCCAAGCAAACACTGGAGGCCACAGCTTGATGAGGCCATCAGGACCACATTATCTGCAAATAATAGAGACGAGATTCTCAAGCGTCCCAAACTGGACACACTCAAAATTTTAACTGAGCCTCGGAATCTTGTACATGAAATTTGTTAACAGAACTCGAGAAAATGGGCAGCTTGGCAGAGCAGTAAACAGATTCGACTTACTGCTGGCAATTAACAGACTTCTGCTCCTGTTGTTCAAAGAACGGACACCACACAGTAGCATGATGTTGCGAACGCCCCATAGGGCACTGGAAGGGTACTGTTCAAATAATTTTTCCAAATCGACAAAGTGCATGTGGGCCGGTTCGGAAAACTCCCATACACACGGCAGTACCCTTGCAAGGGCATAGAGCTGGTCCAATGTTCTATGACCAGGACGAAAACTGTCCTTTTAAAAAAAAAAAAAAAATGTTTTTTTTTTTCTTCTTTGTCATAAATTTTTTTTATTTTTTTTATTTTTTATAAAAAATTCTTCTGCGGCCCGGTACCAATCGGGCCGCGGCCCGGTGGTTGGGGACCACTGGCCTAAATGATTCAACAGATTACGCATGTATTGAAACGGATGGTTGGAGTATGGAGGCAGGTAGCGAAAACGAAATTGAAGAAGAAACTGAAGCTATCGAGCGAATAGCTATTGACGCTATTCGGCAATCGCCTCCTAACCAACAATTGAGTGTCGCAGGATATCCATACATCTCTGTGCCATGTCTGCCTTAGCATCACCGGTAAAATGTGCAGGAGCAACTTAAATCTGTCGATTGGTAAGTGTTTGTTTGGCATTAATTGCGGGTGGAGGGAAACGCTGGATGCAAATATAGCTACAAATGTACATACAGCTAGCCTAAATAGCATGTTAGCATGATTTAGCTGGCAGTCATGCCGCGACCGAATATGTCTGATTAGCACATAAGTCAATAATATCAACAAAACTCACCTTTGTGATTTCATTGACTTTATTGTTGGAAATGCATCTGCAGGATATCCATACATCTCTGTACCATGTCTGCCTTAGCATCACCGGTAGAATGTGCAGACCAAACGATCGGGACTTTCGCATCTTGTGACACTGGAGCAACTTAAATTAGTCGATTGGTAAGTGTTTGTTTAGCATTAAATGTGGGTGGAGGGAAAAGCTGGATGCAAATATAGCTACAAATGTACATACAGCTAGCCTAAATAGCATGTTAGCATCGATTAGCATGCCGTGCTAATTGATGCACACTCCACGTAAGACAACTTGAATCCTTCCCTGATCGTGTTGTTACACCCTCCGACAACACACCGACAAGGCATGATGTCTCCAAGGTACAGAAAACAGTCTAAAAAACGGAAAATAACAGAGCTGATTTGACTTGGTGTTTGTAATGTGTTTGAGAAAATAGCAGATTGACTACTTATGTGACGTCACACGTCATCGCTCCGAGTGCGAATAATAGAAAGGCGTTTTAATTCGCCAAAATTCACCCATTAAGTGTTCGGAAATCGGTTAAAAAAAATATATGGTCTTTTTTCTGCAACATAAGGTATATATTGACACTTACATAGGTCTGGTGATAATGTTCCCCTTTAAAGAGACGTGTTAGCAAAGACAGTCCAACAACATCAAAAGCCTTTAGGAATTCAAAATTTGTCCTCCTATGCCTTGCCACTGGGCAATTTTTTGACTACCTCAGCAACAAATTCTCATAAAACTATTGTAGTTGTTGGTAGCACATCCTAAGATGGACTGATGCAAAGTGGAAACGTGTTCTCTGGTCTGACGAGTCCACATTTCAAATATATTTGGAAACAGAGGACGTGGTGTACTCCAGAATAAAGAGGAAAATAACCATTCGGATTGTTATAGGCGCAAAGTTCTAAAGCCAGCATCTGTGATGGTATGGGGGTGTATTAGTGCCCAAAGAATGGGTAACTTACACATCTGTGAAGGCACCATTAATTCTGAATGATCCATACAGGTTTTGGAACAACATATGTTGTCATCCTAGCAATGTTATCATGGATGCCCCTGCTTATTTCAGCAAGACAAGTGTTACAAAAGAGTGCGGGTACTTTTCTGGCCCGCCTGCAGTCCAGACCTGTCTCCCATCGAAAATGTGTGGCGCATTATGAAGCTTTAAATATGACAGCAGAGACCCCGGACTGTTAAACGACTGAAACTCTACATAAAAAAAGAATAGGAAAGAATTCCACTTTCAAAGCTTCAACAATTAGTTTCCTCAGTTACCAAACGTTTGAGTGATGTAACACAGTGGTGAACATGTCCTTTCCCAACTACTTGGGCACGTGTTGCAGCCATGAAATTCAAAGTTAATTAGTATTTGCAAAAAAAAATAAAGTTTATGAGTTTGAACATCAATTATCTTGTCTTTGTAGTGCATTCAATTGAATATGGGTTGAAAAGGATTTGCAAAGCATTGTATTCCGTTTATATTTAACTCTAACACAATTTCCCAACTCATATGGAAACAGGGTTTGTAGATTAGAATATTTAGGAGATAATTAATTGACAAAAATGTGTGCACTTACTACAGGTGTAGTTGGGCTCTGATTGCCAAAATAATCTTCATGGGGAAAATACTTACAACATTTAGTGATTGATTATTAACTAACAAGGAAGTTTTTTTGCAAGCTTGAAGGGGTAGAAAGCACGGAAAAAGGAGGATATTCCGTCACAGACAAGTTGTTCTTCATTTTGTAATTCATTTTAAAGACTGGAAAAAGTTGGAAAATGCAGAGCAAAAGGCAGAAAAGAAAAGAGAAACCAGCGCTCAGTGAGGAATCAATGGCGTAACAAAAGCTCATTGGGAGGGGAAGGAGGCTTTTGAGGCAAGCCTCAGGAAATGGGAAAGAGGAGAGAGAGTGACGTCAAAACAGATTGGGAGGAAGGATGAGACACATTTTCTTTTGAAGAAAACAGCTGTTGCATCAACAGCAGCATATTGGTGCATACTGGGAGTATTTACAGTGCATTCAACCTTTAGCGGACACATCACCAGGAGGTATAAAACATGGATTAGCCAACCATGTTGAGTTATGATTTCACACAATTAGACTTCAACACTGTATTGTTTCTCTTCGAACCAGAAAAAAAATCTAACTTCATGGATCAACACCCACATAATCAAGCCAAGAATCTATACGTTTCCACTGCACGCTGCTTTAAATAGTACTGCTTTTTGATACCCAAAGTTTCTGTTTGACTCTGGTATGGGAAAACTGATCACCTGATAAGCCTTGTTCTCTTTTTTGTATAAATCTTTTCAAAAAACAGTAAAACTGTCGCCGGCAACAGGATGTACAATGCTATTTTTAATACCTTAAGTATTGGTCTGCGCAAACCAAATGATTCTAGTGATGCAGTTAATAAACTGTATCACTGATGAATCATAATAATCAACCGCCTCTGAAAAGTACCTGTCCTACACCCCCCCACGCCCGCGTCGAAGTCACGTTTTGATATTGCTGGTTTACGAGCAGAGGAGCATGTTCGGCGGCACACAATCACAGAGTACTTACAAGCAGACACGGTGTGTAGACAGAAAAGGGAAAACGGACAGATTTTGGCTCAAAAACTAAAGATAAAGGTGAAGTTATAACACTGAAACGCCCTCAGGGAGAGGTGCTTTAATACATGGCTAGCTAGCTAGCGGCTAACATCCATCCACCTTCGGCGGTGTTTTAGCTACTTGTAAATCACTAATCCTGGTCTCCATCGTGACAAATAAAGTAAGTTTCTTACAAATATCATCCCTGCAGGACGAGGAATAACTAAACATGCTTCACTACACACCGTAGCTCACCGGCATCAAAATGTAAACAAATGCCATTGGTGGATCTACACCTGACATCCACTGTAATGATATCAAGTACAGGCACGTATCTAGTCGATACTACTATGATTACGTCGATATTTTTTGGCATTACAACATCATTTTTAGTTTTTTTTAAATGTGTATTATGTTTATAAACTCAGGAAATATGTCCCTGGACACATGAGGACTTTGAATATGACCAATGTAACTACTTGGTATCGGATTGATACCCAAATTTGTTTTATCATCCAAAACTAATGTAAAGTATTGTCATGTCTGTGGATCAGGTTTTATGTTTGATCTTGTTATGTTTTGTTTTTTGGACTCTTGTTTCCCGTGTTGCCCTTCCTGGTTTTATTTGTTTCCATAGTAACCCATTAGTTTCCACCTGGTCTCCTAGTCATGCCCCGGTCCTCAGCTCTCACACTTGTTTCCAATTACCACAGCTAGTATTTAAGCCATTTGTTTTCTGTTCCTCGGCCTGGGAACTTAACCTACCTACCGGACTTTGTATTGAACCCTCATGACCACGCACCTACCTTTCCTTGCCGACCTTCATGCCTTGCCACGCTGTTTATTGTTTGACCACGCCACGTAAGACCTTTTGTATTTATGCCTCAGTGCAAGTTTTTGTTTCGCTTTGTGCCATAGATAGTATCTTTAGTTCATTTGTGCCATAGATAGTATCTTTAGTGCTGTTTTTGTTTTGTTTTTGAGTATAGTGTAGTTTATTATCCGCCATTGTGCGCGCCCTTTGTTTTCCTGTTTTTGTATTGTAGTGTTTAAATAAATTAATCATGTACTTACACTCACGTCTCGCTCGTGCAAATCATCCTTTGCGTAGAAGAAGCAAAACAAATCCAAGTCATAGTCCTGACAAGTATCAAACAACACAAGATTAAGTGATTATTATATTTTAACAGAAGTGTAGATAGAATGTGGTAAAATAAAAAGTAAGCAGATATAAACAGTAAATTAACAAGTAGATTAATAATATTTTTTTGCCACTTGTCCTTAATGTTGACAAAATAATACAATGATCAATGACACAATATGTTACTGCATACGTCAGCAGACTAATTAGGAGCCTTTGTTTGTTTACTTACTACTAAAAGACAAGTTGTGTTGTATGTTCACTATTTCATTTAAGGACTTAACTGCAATAAGAAACATATGTTTAATGTACCCTGAGATTTTTTGTTAAAATAAAGCTAAAAAGGCAATTTTTTTGTTGTCCCCTTTATTTAGAAAAGTATCGAAAAGTAATTTTGGTATCGGTACCGGTACCAAAATATTGATATCATTACAACACTACCATGTTTTGGTGTTCTGTTTCTAGGAGTGAGGGGTACGATGTAAAGGGGAAGAACTAAGATGGCCACCAAAAACAACACTACTTTGCGTCTTGGAAAAGTTTAACGTACACTTTACTAAGAAAAAAAAAAGGTGTGCACAATAAGCTAACCTTTCTTGAATCCCAATTCCCACTCCTACTGTTGATAGACATTGTCAGTAAAGGTCTCTCTATGTATCTATAATAAATATATATGTATATATATATATAATACATAAAGGTCACAGACAGTCATATACACCCTGCGGGTTCTGCAGAAGCCTCTTTCCGAGCATCTCCAGCCAAACTGCAGGTCAACCTTAAGACAACATGCACCATTACTGGCGTATTTGAAGCCACCAGGCGGGGGGAACCTCCTGCTGGTGCTTTGGCCTGAAGTGCATCACCGCTGGGATTACCCTCACAGAATGCTTTTTGCCTCTCTCAGCACTTTAATTAGGTAAAGTGAGTTAATATTTGAACACTTGCAGCTATTGTCGAGCTATAATTGTCTGCTGCATTGCACTTTCTTGCAGACCACTAAAGAGTGTGTACTATGTTTGTACGTCTAACAACATGCTTGTGCTGCAAAATGTATCCTGTTGAACAACTTCAAGTCATTCCTTACAAACATCCTTTGCTCCACGTATTGTAAAAGGAGCCGTAGTGTTTTACTCAGTGTTGTAATGAATTTGTATGTTGATTAAAAAAATATGTGTTTATATATTTGTCCATCCATCTTCTTCCGCTTATCCGAGGTTGGGTCGCGGGGGCAACAGCCTAAACAGGTAAACCCAGACTTCCCTCTCCCCAGCCTCTTCGTCCAGCTCTTCACGGGGGATCCCTAAAGCTTCTCACCCTATCTCTAAGGGAGAGCCCCGTCACACTGCGGAGGAAACTCGTTTCGGCCGCTTGTACCCGTGATCTTATCCTTCCGGTCATGACCCAAAGCTCATGACCATAGGTGAGGATGGGAACATAGATCGACCGGTTAATTGAGAGCTTTGCCTTCCGGCTCAGCTCCTTCACCACAACGAATCGGTACAATGTCCGCATTGATGATATTATGGACCATGGATGTTGAAATCCCTCAATTTCTTGCAATTGCACTTTGAGAAACGTTGTTCTTAAACTGTTTGACTATTTGCTCACGCAGTTGTGGACAAAGGGGGTACCTCGCCCCATCCTTTCTTGTGAAAGACAGAGCATTTTTTGGGAAGTTGTTTTTATACCCAATCATGGCACCCACCTGTTCCCAATTAGCCTGGACACCTGTGGGATGTTCCAAATAGGTGTTTGATGAGCATTCCTCAACTTTATCAGTATTTATTGCCACCTTTCCCAACTTCTTTGTCACATGTTGCTCTCATCAAATTCCAAAGTTAATAATTATTTGCAAAAAAAAAAGTTTATCAGTTTGAACATCAAATATGTTGTCTTTGTAGCATATTCAACTGAATATGGGTTGAAAATGATTTGCAAATCATTGTATTCTGTTCATATTTACAGCTAACTCAATATCCCAACTCAAATGGAAACGGGGTTTGTAGTTTCTCTTTAAATATCCTTCTTGAAAATGGCCTTGAAAATGTATGTGTTGTCTTGTCTAATCATAAAAGATGCAGACGAGGCGTGTTGGCTGAGTTCTTAGCGTGCTTATCCAAAAAATCCCGCTCCCGGCATGTCTACATTAAACCTAACCGGGGCTGCTGCGCATGCTCTTTACTACTGAGGCATGTTGGGTAATGAAGTTCTTAAGTTACCTGGCTCATAATATCACTATATATCTGCCTAAGGCCAGGTAGAAGGACTCACTGACAACAATTTGTGATCTGTATGTCCCCGTTTGTTTACAGTGCACGGACGTCGGCATTGTTAAATCTGAAGGCCTGTGGCAGATTTGGTACAGCATGGCAACATAAGTTAGCTGAAATCTGATTGGATAAAAACTCTATAACCTAAAAACAACAGCACTGGAAGGAGCATAATATGACATGAAGAGTATATGAATACTTTGAGATATTTAGGGAAAGTAAATAAAAAAATAATTTTATCTTTAATTATGATCATGATTTCTGGTTATGTTAGGCCAGCAGAGAAGGCCTTGCTGGCCCTGACGGCACACCACTGACCAGAGGTGTTTCACTGAATGTTGCTGGAATGATAGGCAAGTGCCTAAGTTCAAAGAGCAGGCTGAGTCGGCAAACTGTAACATGGCACTGTTGGTTTTTACGTGAATCGGTGCCTGGTATGACTGGCAGTAGGTGCAAAAAAAGTACTGGATTTGATACCCCTCACTAACGCTGGGGTAGACTCAATCAATCAATCAATCAAACTTTATTTATATAGCCCTGGATCAAACGTGTCTCAAGGGGCTGCACAAGCCACAACGACTTCCTCGGCTCACATCCCACATCAGGGCAAGAAGAAACTCAACCCAATGGGATACAATGAGATACCTTGGAGGGGACCTCAGATGTGGGCGACCAGTGCAATGGACGTCCAGTGAATCTAGTTAATAGTGTGAGAGCCCAGTCCGTTGTGGGTCCAGCGGGGGATCATCTTGAGTGGAGACAATTCAGCTGACGCACAGACGAGTGGTCCATCCTTGCTCCTGACTTCGAACAGCTAGCACTTCGTTTGTGGTTAGATAATAACCGCTCTACGCAGGAGAGTGGGGCATAGCAGAAAAGAGACGGCAGATCAACTGGTCTAAAAGGGGGGTCTATTTAAAGACTAGCGCAGTGGTTCCCAACCTTTTTTCAGTGATGTACCCCCTGTGAACATTTTTTTAATTTAAGTACCCCGTAATCAGAGCAAAGCATTTTTGGTTGAAAAAAAGAGATAAAGAAGTAAAAACCCGCACTATGTCTTCCGTTTCTGATTTATTAAATTGTATAACAGTGCAAAATATTGCTTATTTGTAGTGATATTTCTTGAACTATTTCGAAAAAAAGACATAAAAATAACTAAAAACTTGTTGAAAAAGAGACAAGTGATTCATTTATAAATAAAGATTTCTACACATAGAAGTAATTATAAACTTAAAGTGCCCTCTTTGGGGATTGTAATAGAGATCCATCTGGATTCATGAACTTAGTTCTAAACATTTCTTCACAAAAAAGAAATATTTAACATCAATATTTATGGAACATGTCCACCAAAAAAATTCTAGCTGTCAACACTGAATATTGCATTGTTGCATTTCTTTTCACAGTTTATGAACTTGCAGTCATATTTTGTTGAAGTATTATTCAATAAATATATTTATAAAGGATTTTTTAATTGTTGCTATTTTTAGAATATGTTTAAAAAGTCTCACGTACCCCTTGGAATACCTACAAGTACCCCCAGGGGTAAGCGTACACCCATTTGAGAACCACTGGACTAACGTATACAAATGAATTTAAGATTCCAGCTCATATAATAGAACAAGTTGTATAGAAAATGAATGTACAATATTTTTCCTTAAAGGCCTACTGAAACCCACTACTACCCACCACACAGTCTAATAGTTTATACATCAATGATGAAATATTAACATTGCAACACATGCCAATACGGCCTTCTTAGTTTACTAAATTACAATTTTAAATTTCCCGGGAGTTTCGTTTTCGAAACGTCGTGTAATGATGACGTGTACGCAAGACGTCACGGGTTGTTAGGAAGTA
This sequence comes from Nerophis ophidion, assembly GCF_033978795.1. Lineage (NCBI taxonomy): Eukaryota > Metazoa > Chordata > Actinopteri > Syngnathiformes > Syngnathidae > Nerophis > Nerophis ophidion. The sequence goes on along the minus strand of NC_084623.1, from coordinate 22,159,330 downwards.
TGAGCGCTGCGCACACACACAGCTAAATGTTGTCTGCTTTAACGGCATAATTATACATTTTTTTGGACATCTGTGTTGCTGAATCTTTTGCAATTTGTTCAAATAATATTGGAGAAGTCACAGTAGAAAGACGGAGTTGGGAAGCTTTAGCCTTTAGCCACACAAACACACGGTGATTCCTTGTTTAAAATTTCTGGAGGTGAAACTTTCCTATGGTTCAGAGCGCGGTCAAGAGAACATGGATCCCGACCACATGTCAACCAGCAGGTTTCGGTGAGAAAATTGTGGTTAAAAAGTCAGTTCTTACCGGAGAAAAGCTGAGCTTGTGCTGTCCATAGCTGTCGTTGACTCCCCTGAGACACTGCACGTCAAGACACCCGTAGACACACCCTTCCGACTATCAGGTACTATTAAACTCACTAAAAAACTAGCAACACAATAGAAAGATAAGGGATTTCCCAGAATTATCCTAGTAAATGTGTCTAAAAACATCGGAATCCGTACCAATGCAATTGTGTTTTTTTTTTGTGTCTTTTTTCTATTCCGTCGCTATCAATATCCTCAAACAGGAATCTTACATCCTTGCTCAAATTAATGGGGAAATTGTTGTAGCTGTTTCTGAGTTTGCATACTTGAATGTGTTTCATAAATAAATACTAATAAATAAGTTAATGATGCAGAGTTCTAAAATATTATTAGAAAATGTGTGATTGTAAAATATCCTGAGCAAAATGTAAATGTATTGTGTTAATTGTGTTGCAAAGCGGAACGATTGTTGTGATGTTGCGACCACACGGACCGTAAACAAGGCAGAAGATGCAAGAGGGGAGGGTGCTTGAGCACGTTGTCTTCAGCTCCTCAAAAGATTTGAGTGTATTCGTTGATTTGTGTAAAACTTCAAGCAAGTGATTATTAGAACCTCTTTTCGTTACAAGCAGCCAACGAGGTATTGTATTTTTTGTCATTTAATTTATTTCCGAGTGTTTATTGTTGTAAATTCAAAGACTGAAGTACTGTATTGTATCAATCAATCAATCAATCAATGTTTACTTATATAGCCCTAAATCACTAGTGTCTCAAAGGGCTGCACAAACCACCACGACATCCTCGGTAGGCCCACATAAGGGCAAGGAAAACTCACACCCAGTGGGACGTCGGTGACAATGATGACTATGAGAACCTTGGAGAGGAGGAAAGCAATGGATGTCGAGCGGGTCTAACATGATACTGTGAAAGTTCAATCCATAATGGATCCAACACAGTCGCAAGAGTCCAGTCCAAAGCGGATCCAACACAGCAGCGAGAGTCCCAATCACAGCGGAGCCCGCAGGAAACTATCCCAAGCGGAGGCAGATCAGCAGCGCAGAGATGTCCCCAGCCAATACACAGGCGAGCCGTACATGGCCACCAGATCGGACCGGGCTCCCTCCACAAGGGAGAGTGGAACATAGGAGAAAAAGAAAAGAAACGGCAGATCAACTGGTCTAAAAAGGGAGTCTATTTAAAGGCTAGAGTATACAAATGAGTTTTAAGGTGAGACTTAAATGCTTGTACTGTATTTGTAAGTTCTCATGGCGTTGGTGTTGGCGTTGGTGTGGAGGCGTGTCGGCGTGGATGGTGTATACAGCAAGAAGGAGTCAATAAACGCCCGTTTTACAAAAAAGAACTTCCCTGTGTTGCCGTGTATCGAAAGGAGCTACAAATGTCGTTTTCTCGGTCTGAATAACACTTTTTGTCGGAGGCTCCCATTAAAAACAAAGTGAATATGTGAGGAGCCATCAAACATGTGACGTCATCGTCTGCGACTTCCGGTAGAGGCAGGGCTTTTCTCTTAGCACCGAAAGTTGCGAACTTTATCGTGGATGTTCTCTACTAAATCCTTTCAGCGAAAAAATGGCAATATCACGAAATGATCAAGTATGACACAATAAACGGACCTGCTATCCCCGTTTAAATAAGAAAATCTCATTTCAGTAGGCCTTTAATTGGATGTACTTTTTATTTGATTAAAATGGTTTGGCAGATTTTTCTCAATTGCTATAAGGCATTTCCTCAAACATTTACCCAGTTTCAAAAAGCCTGCATATTTCCTGATATGACTCCGTGTCGACAGATAACCTTTTGAACGTGTGAATGAGTTTTCACCAATCGAGAATAAACACTGAAAAGCATTGGGAAAGAGATGTGAAGGTGGGGGAGGTTTGGGAGGGGGGGGGGGGATGGGGGGGGGGGGGTTTTACTAATCTGCAGAGATTTCTGACAGGAAGCCACCTATCTGTGACCAAACAGCAAGAGAGGCCCCAAATCAGCATGAGGTCTTTAGGGTCTGTAGATTGACTGTGGTGGTTCGTGATGGGGGATGAGGACAAAGACATGTTATTGGTCTGGAATGTTGAATATCACCAAGTGTCATCGCCGGTAACTGGCCTGCATGCGTACACTGCACATATTAGCATGTATAACGTGTGACATCGACCAGTTGTCTTGTTCCTCCGACACTCCGGGGACCGTTTCGTATCGCACACATTCCACACGGGGGCTAAATAGTATTTTTTCAGCCTGCAATTGGTGGGAAGAATGGATGTAATTAAGACGGAAAAGGAGTAGACAAATGAAAAGGGGAAGTACAGGAAGATGGTTTTGAATGAGTGATCCTCAGGGGGTCGTCCCGCTTTTCCACCCGCACTCAGCGAGTGAAACCACATTTGTTCATGCTGGCCTGATTCTCCTTTGCACCTCAAGACATCACTGTCTTTTAGTCCTTTTGGTATTTAAATGATATCTCATTAGCTCCTAGCAAACTGTTACTGTCGAGGGATGTAAAGAGTTTTTGGGACGGGGGGGCGTTAGAGCTTTACAGTACTGATGATACTGTTGTCTGCAATGTTCATTGTATTATTACTACAGTTATATCTTATTCTATATCTTATGTTATATCTTATATCTTTATATCTTATGTTATATCTTATCGGGAAGTCCTGTGGGGAGTGCTCAGAGAGTATGGGGTACCGGACTGTCTTATTGTGGCGGTCCGCTCCCTGTATGATCAGTGCCAGAGCTTGGTCCGCATTGCCGGCAGTAAGTCGGACACCTTTCCAGTGAGGGTTGGACTCAGCCAAGGCTGTCCTTTGTCACCGATTCTGTTCATAACTTTTATGGACAGAATTTCTAGGCGCAGTCAAGGCGTTGAGGGGTTCCGGTTTGGTGGCTGCGGGATTAGGTATCTGCTTTTTGCAGATGATGTGGTCCTGATGGCTTCATCTGGCCGGGATCTTCAGCTCTCACTGGATCGGTTCGCAGCCGAGTGTGAAGCGACCGGAATGAGAATCAGCGTGGATCGTTAGATCGACAGGCGGATCGGTGCGGGGTATCAGTAATGCGGACGTTGTATCGATCCGTTGTGGTGAAGAAGGAGCTGAGCCGGAAGGCAAAGCTCTCAATTTACCTGTCGATCTACGTTCCCATCCTCACTTATGGTCATGAGCTTTCGGTCATGACCGAAAGGATAAGATCACGGGTACAAGCGGCCGCAATGAGTTTCCTCGCCGGGTGGCGGGGCTCTCCCTTAGAGATAGGGTGAGAAGCTCTGCCATCCGGGAGGAACTCAAAGTAAAGCCGCTGCTCCTCCACATCGAGAGGAGCCAGATGAGGTGGCTCGGGCATCTGGTCAGGATGCCACCCGAACGCCTCCCTAGGGATGTGTTTAGGGCACGTCCAACCGGTAGGAGGCCACGGGGAAGACCCAGGACACGTTGGGAAGACTATGTCTCCCGGCTGGCCTGGGAACGCCTCGGGATCCCCCGGGAAGAGCTAGACGAAGTGGCTGGGGAGAGGGAAGTCTGGGCTTCCCTGCTTAGGCTGCTGCCCCCGCGACCCGACCTCGGATAAGCGGAAGATGATGGATGGATGGATGGATATCTTATTTATCACATTTTTATTTCTTCCTGTAGGGCAGGGGTCGGGAACCTTTTTGGCTGAGAGAGCCATGAAAGCCAAATATTTCAAAACGTATTTCCGTGAGAGCCATATAATATTTTTTAAAGGGGACCATCATCACCAGACCTATGTAAGCGTCAATATATGCCTTGATGTTGCAGAAAAAAGACCATATATTTTTTTAACCGATTTCCAAACTCTAAATGGGTGAATTTTGGCGAAATAAACGCCTTTCTTTTTGTCGCTCTCGGAGCGATGACGTCAAAACGTGACGTCACCTAGGTAGTCAATCGGCCATTTTGTCAAACACATTATACACATCGAGTCAAATCAGCTCTGTTATTTTCCATTTTTTTCAACTGTTTTTCGTACCTTGGAGACATCATGCCTCGTCGGTGTGTTGTCGGAGGGTGTAACAACACGATCAGGGACGGATTCAAGTTGATTTACTTGGAATGTGCATTGATTTTCACGGCATACTAATCGATGCTAACATGTTATTTACCGGCGACGCTAAGGCAGACATGGCATGGATAACCTGCAGATGCATTTACAACGATAAAGTCAAAGAAATCACAATGGTGAGTTTTGTTGATGTTGTTGACTTATGTGCTAATCGGACATATTTGGTCGCTGCATGACTGCCAACTAATCGATGCTAACATGCTATTTAGCTAGCTGTATGTACATTTGAAACTATATTTACATCCAGCGTTTCCTTCCACTCACATTTAATGCCAAACAAACACTTACCAATCGACGGATTTAAGTTGATCCAGTGTCACCAGATGCGAAACTTCCGATCGTTGGTCTGCACATTTACCGGCGATGCTAAGGCAAACATGGCCAAATAGCATCAATAGCTATTCGCTCAATAGCTTCAGTTTCTTCTTCAATTTCGCTTTCGCTATCTGCCTCCATACTCCAACCATCCGTTTCAATACATGCGTAATCTGTTGACTCGCTTAAGCCGCTGAAATCCGAGTCTGAATCCGAGCTAATGTCGCTATATCTTGCTGTGGTAACCCCCACGTTGTTTGTATTGGCATCGCTATGTGACGTCAAAGGAAAATGGACAGTGTCTTCGCAGATAGCGAAAATCAGGCAATTTAAAGTTTTTTTTAGGGATATTCCGGGACGGGTAAAATTTTGAAAAAAACTTCAAAAAATAAAATAAGCAACTGGGAACAGATTTTTATTGGTTTTAACCATTTTGAAATTGTGACAATGTTCCCCTTTAACACTGAATACAAGTAAATGCGTGCATTTTTAATTAAGACCAACATTTTTAGAGTATAATAAGTCTGTTATTCTTTTTAATAACATTGTTATTCTAAATTTAACCAATAATACATTCAATACTTCTTACCACTTAAAGGCCTACTGAAATTAGATATTCTTATTCAAACAGGGCTAGCAGGTCCATTCTATGTGTCATACTTGATCATTTCGCGATATTGCCATATTTTTGCTGAAAGGATTTAGTAGAGAACATCGACGATAAAGTTCGCAACTTTTGGTCGCTAATAAAAAAGCCTTCCCTTTACCGGAAGTAGCAGACGATGTGCGCGTGACGTCACGGGTTGTGGAGCTCCTCAAATCCTCACATTGTTTATAATCATAGCCTCCAGCAGCAAGAGCTATTTAGACTGAGAAAGTGACAATTTTCCCATTAATTTCAGCGAGGATAAAAGATTCGGGGATAAGGAAAGTAAGAGTGAGGCACTAAAAAAAAAAAAAAAAAAAAAAAAGCGACGGCTCCAGGCAGCGTTTCAGATGTAATTAGACACATTTACTAGGATAATTCTGGAAGATCCCTTATCTGCTTATTGTTTTAATAGTGTTTTAGTGAGATTCTAAAGACATACCTGAAAGTCGGTTGGCTGCGGTGAACGCCAGTGTCTCAGAGAGAAGCCAATGGAGGAGCCAAGATCACAAATGCCTTTTTGACAGCTACAGGAGGAGGTCACAGAATCCACTGAAGTCTCCGGTAAGAGCTGACATAATATAACAATTTTCCCATCCAAAAACTTGCTGGTTGACGTAGAGAAACATGTTCGCTTGACCGCTCTGTGTTAAAGCTTCACAACAAAGAAACACCGGCTGTGTCTCGGTGCTAAAGCCAGCTGCAATCCACCGCTTTCCACCAACGGCATTCTTATTTATAGTCTCCATTATTAATTGAACAAATTGCAAAAGATTCAGCAACACAGATGTGCAAAATACGGTGTAATTATGCGATGAAAAGAGACGACTTTTAGCCGTAGGTGGTGCTGGGCTAATATGTCCGCTCCAACCCGAGACGTCACGCGCACGCGTCATCATTCCGCGACGGAGCAGCGCCCCTGTTGGCAGCAGGTTCGGGCCGGATGCCAGCCACTTCCCCCCTCGTTGCAAGTCTTGAGTTGTATGTCGTGATATAATTGTGCTTTGCGCTAGGTTTTTTTTTTCGGGTTTCAAACTGTAAATGTATTTTCATTGTACTTTTTAAGTGCAATAACAATAAAATCCATCTGTGTCTTTAGTATAAGTTTGACATTCAATCAATCAATCTGGGAGTGTCCGCCCTGAGATCGGTAGGTTGTCAGTTCAAACCCCGGCCAAGTCATACCAAAGACTATAAAAATGGGACCCATTACCTCCCTGCTTGGAACTCAGCATCAAGGGTTGGAAGTGGGGGTTAAATTACCAAAAAAGGATTCCCGGGGGCGGCCACTGCTGATGTCCACTGCTCCCAGGGGGTATTCAAGGGTGATGGGTCAAATGCAGAGAATGATTTTGCCACACCTCGTGTGTGTGTGACAATCATTGGTACTTTAACTTTAACTGTAATCAAAGGTTATTCATATAGCCCTTAATCAAATGTGTCTCAAAGGGCTGCACAAGCCACAACAACATCCTTGGCTCAGACACTTCATCAGGGCAAGAAAAAACATCACAAGCCCGTGGCTGGCAGAGTCTAGAGAGAACAGAAGCGGCAGAGAGACTTTGTTAAGCTAAAAGGAAAAAGGGATGACTTACAACAAAGCAACCGAGCTTCTCCTAAGGAAGGAAAGACGCATCGATTTCATATAAAAATTAACAAAATACCAAAAATGCCTTTCTGTTTTTAAGCATGAAGGTCTCCCTATACTTTTGTTGGCTGATATCAGTAGGAATCATACACACTGTTAAAGGCCTACTGAAACCCACTAATACCCACCACGCAGTCTGATAGTTTATATATCAATGATGAAATATTAACATTGCGACACACGCCAATACGGCCGATTTAGTTTACTAAATTGCAATTTTAAATTTCCCGCGAGTTTCTTGTTGAAAACGTCGCGGAATGATGACGCGTACGCGTGACGTCACGGACTGTAAGGAAATATTGGCGCTGCAACAAACACGGCTAAAAGTCGTCTCTGTTCATGGCGTAATTACACAGTATTTTGGATAGAGAGATAGATAGATAGATGGATGGATGGCTGTATACATAGATAGCTAGATAGATAGATGGATACATAGATAGATAGATAGATAGATAGATAGATAGATAGATAGATAGATAGATAGATAGATAGATAGATAGATAGATAGATAGATAGATAGATAGATAGATAGATAGATAGATAGATAGATAGATAGATAGATAGATAGATAGATAGATAGATAGATAGATAGATAGATAGATAGATAGATAGATAGATAGATGGATAGATAGATAGATAGAACTTTGTTGATTCCTTCAGGAGAGTTCCCTCAGGAAAATTACAATTTATTGATGTTAAAGTTTAATAGTATTCTATGTTTATTTGACGTTATTTCTACTTTCTGAATAAATTACGTGATAAATGTTCATCAGTCAACTCATTGATGTTCATTTTCAATCTATCAAGATAAAAAAATAATATCAAAATCAAATTACAGGATGCTAATTATGTAGTTTGATTATTTTCCTCGATTGGTGCACTAACATCGTGTGGCTTATTTTATTTATTTTTTACATATGTAGCATCTTCGACAAAAATACAAAGAATTGCTATTGTGACATCTTGTGGACACATTTAGAACAACAGTTTCTTACATTCAAAAATTCCGGATCATTTTTATACTTAGCAAACTCATCCAGCGGGTCAGATAAAACCTGTTCGCGGGCCGTACGTTTGACACCCCTGATCTACGGCTTTTGGAGCTCAGTGCACACACACAACAAGGAGACAAAGCAGAAGAACAAAGAAGAGACATGGTGACGACGAGTAAGAAGAAGAAATACGCTTGCAATTTCCAGAATGATTGGAAAAAACAATTTCATTTCATCCAGGACAGCTCGAAGGGGAAGGGGTATGCTGCCTGCACCTCAACCCTGACCCGTAACCACATCTCCCGAATTCGGAGGTCTCAAGGTTGGCAAGTATGTTCATATGGGAAAGTTTACATGCAAGCACTACAGTTTGATAATACTGATATCGAACTATTATCGGATAGCAATTTTAAATTGGGACACCGCTCCTATGAACAGTATATAGTTCCGTCCGCTGTCATTGTCTTGTCTCTGTGTCATTTACAAAATGGCTTAACAGTCAATAGTTGGTGTGAGAGAAAGTTTAGCAAGTGTGAACTTAAAGGCCCACTGAAACCCACTACTACCCACCACGCAGTCTGATAGTTTATACATCAATGATGAAATATTAACATTGCAACACATGCCAATACGGCTGGTTTAGTTTACTAAATTACAATTTTAAATTTCCAGCGAAGTTTCTTGTTGAAAACGTTGCAGAATGATGACGCGTGTTTGTGACGTCTCGGGTTTCAGCGGACATATTAGCCCAGCACCACCTACGGCTAAAAGTCGTCTCTTTTCATCGCATAATTACACAGTAATTTGGACGTCTGTGTTGCTGAATCTTTTGCAATTTGTTCAATTAATAATGGAGACTATAAAGAAGAATGCTGTTGGTGGAAAGCGGTGGATTGCAGCTGCCTTTAGCACCGAAACACAGCCAGTGTTTCTTTGTTTGTTGTGAAGCTTTAACACGGAGCGGTCAAGCGAACATGTTTCTCTACGTCAACCAGCAAGTTTTTGGATGGGAAAACTATGATATTAAGTCGGCTCTTACCGAAGACTTCAGTGGATTTCGGGACTTCCTCCTGTAGATGTCAAAAAGGCAACTGTGATCTTGGCTCTTTGGCTTCTCTCGGAGACGCTGGCGTTCACCGCAGCCATCCGACTTTCAGGTATGACTTTAGAATATATACTAATATATACTATTAACACAATAAGCAGATAAGGGATTTTCCAGAATTATCCTAGTAAATGTGTCTAATTACATCTGAAACGCAACCACTGCTGGCGCCCGGAGCAGTCGTTTTTTTTTTTTTTTTGTGCTTCACTCTAACTTTCCTCATCCACAAATCTTTCATCCTCGCTCAAATTAATGGGGAAATCGTCGCTTTCTCAGTCCGAATAGCTCTTGCTGCTGGAGGCTATGATTATAAACGATGTGAGGATGTGAGGAGCCCTACAACCCGTGACGTCATGCGCACATCGTCTACTATTTACGGTAAAGGCAAGGCTTTTTTATTAGCGACCAAAAGTTGCGAACTTTATCGTCGATGTTCTCTACTAAATCCTTTCAGCAAAAATATGGCAATATCGCGAAATGATCAAGTATGACACATAGAACGGACCTGCTATCCCCGTTTGAATAAGAAAATCTCATTTCAGTAGGCCTTTAACTAAGCGTGCATTAAAACACAATATGGGACGCATTAGTGCATGAGTTTGTTCTTGTTTATGTCCGAACCAGAGAACACGTTAGTGTCTGAGTGGATTTGATTCAGCCTTTCCTCAGGACCCGCGTGGCATTGTGCTGCTTCCTGACCAGGCCGACATTATCAGTGTGGGATCAACAAAAGGACAAAGGGCTTTCAGGCTGACGCTAAAACACACACCAGTGAGTTCGCTTTTTCCCAGGCCTGCTGGAGCCACAATCCATCCATCGAGCCAGCTATTTATCAATCTATCTTCTCGAATGTACTGTAGACTCAAGCTGAGTAGATTTCTGCCTTTTTATCTTTGCCCAACACTCAATCTCATATTCTTGTTTCCTTCCTCTCACTTATCTTTATCCCCGACTCCAAATGATCTCCATTTGCCAATCCCAACCGCATCCTTTCCCACCCCCACCTTCATGTTCCCGTCCACATCGTCACCCACCTTGCATGCCTATTTGGCTGCAGTGTGACAAATGTTAGTGAGTTTGATTGGTTTTTGTTACCACGAAACACTTAACTTGCAAAGAGGCAACATTGAAATTAATTACAATCATAATACTTGGTCCTCGGCCCCCAAAACATCACCATTTTTACATGTAATATGCCTTTTAAAGTTTGAGATCAGAAATATTGTACAAAAACAATACAATAGAATGTACTGCAAACAATTCCAGTAGTTTCATTAAGTAATGTAATAATAATGTACAGTGTTTACCCTGGACAATTGAGTTCTACGTTATTTCTTTCCAGCTGCTTCTTCATCAAACACACCATCAGCAGCTTCTCTATATTGTCATGGATAAATTTTGAATTTTTAAATATTATTTTAACACCCTTGGATGGTGTCATCGACTCATTCTGCGCCAGTATGGTGGGTACTAACACTGATTCGCGTCAACAGCTTCACCAAGTTAGCTACAGTAGCTGCACTCTTGGTCATGTTTTGGATTATTTTATTTTTTTTTTGATCCAATGATCATTCATTCATCTATTTCTTCTTCTCGGCACTGTCCTTCACACTCACTTTCTTCCTTTACATGCTTGAAAAAACAATGTGATGTCGATCTCTAGCTACAAGCTCATGCTAACAGGAAACAGGAAAGGACAGAGCAGGCTGTACTTCCTGAGGAGGCTGCGCTCCTTCAACATTTGCAAACAACTCTTGTGACTGTACTACCAGTCTGTGGTTACCAGTGTTCTGTTCTACATCGTAGTGTGCAGGGGGCCAGTACATCTAAGAAGGACAGCTCCAAACTGGAGAAACTGATCAGGCGGAATAAAACTGGACTCACTGGTGACGGTGGCAGAGAAGAGGACTGTGGAAAAGCTACTGATCATCATGGATGATGCCAGTCACCCTCTGCATACCGTTATCAGTAGCCTGAGGAGCCTGTTCAGTGCTAGACTGCTTCATCCCAAGTGCAGGACTAATAGACTAAAACACTCCTTTATTCCACACGCCATCAGACTGCACAACTCCTCTCTGGGGGTACTAGGATGACAGGATGCAAAACTATAACAATACTGGAATAAACTGCAACAAAAAACAGTGCAATCGCAGTGCAATACATTTTCAAAACATGGTCACTACTACCTAATTTCTCTTGTTATTGTTATGTTTAGGGAGGGAGTATAGACGGTACAGACCACAATGGGGCAGAATTGCTCTATGATTTATTATATATATTAACTATAAGTATAATAATCAAACAATAATAATATAAACTAAGGAAATGGAGTATGACTAAATGGAAGAGTGTGTAGGGTGTGAGACTATGTGTAGGAATTAACTGCTGAGTGTTACCGTAATGATGAGCGAGAGGCGGAAGATTAGGGAGAGAAAGGCAGGCTCGATTGTCCGTGAGGCAAGCAGGAAGTCAGGGGTGATAGCGGAGCGTAGAAGGTCTGTGTCCAAGCAGGAGGTCGAGATCCAAGAAGCAGTAAGGGAAGCAGAAGGAATGCGGGAGAAAACTACGAGACGCACAGCTCGTTGACACGGGAATGAAGGCAGACTGCGGGGAGGATGACAAGGAAGACAAGGGGCTAATCAAACACGAGGAAGAAAACACGGAGAGCAAAGAGCAAGATTGCATAGAGCTAAGATCGCTTACAGTACAGGAATGGATGGTTATGTTCTGGGCCGGAACACAGGTCTGCATTGGCTTAAGAAGCCCAGACAGATAATGACCTACAGGTGTGCTAATTGCAGATTGACTGCAGCTGCTGGCTGGAGCAGGAGTGACGCATGCAGGAGGTGAGGGGCCTGTGGGCGTGTCCCGAGGTGTGCTCAATGAAGAATGCGCATGCCAATGCGCTTGGGCCGTGACAGTTATATTCTTAGTTTTACTGTTATATTTTTTATTCTTGTGGTTGGATTTTATTTTTGTTTTAATTGTTATATTTTTTTAATTTTACTTCCATTTACACCCCCATTGTGTACTGTTTAGTTTTCAAATTTGATCTCAATTCTGTACACTGCTGCTGGAATTTTTAACTTTCCTGAGGGAACTCTCCTGAAGGAATCAATAAACTACTATCTATCTATCCATACATCTATCAATAAGTAAGAAAGAGTCTGAAGGAAGTTATTATTTTATAATGCTAACTACACATATTTCCAGCATACACTTGATGAAATGAATATATTGATCTTACAATCATATTTCTGCATGCCAACTATTCATTCATCCATCCATCCATCCATTGCTTATACTGCTCATCCTCATTAGGGTCGCAGGGAAGCTGGATCATCATCAACAACAACAGTTCCAGGCTAGACTACTGCAACGCACTTCTTGTCGGGATCTCCAGCAAGAACATCCAGAAGCTGCAATACATACAGAATAGTTCTGTGAGGATCCTGATGAGAGTGCGGAAATATGACCATATCACACCAACTCTCAAATCCCTTCACTGGCTTCCAATTCTACTCAGGATTGAAAACAAAGTCTCCCTACTACCCCACCAATGCCTCCATGGAAATGCCCCCCTCTACCTCAAAGAACTACTCACCCCCAAATCCTCCACACAGCACCTCCGCTCTGGACAGGCTAACCTCCTCCAACCTCCGAGGACAAAGGTATGAACAATGGGAGACCGGGCTTTCTGCTCCGCCGCTCCCAGTCTGTGGAACGATCTCCCTGACCACCTGAGGGCACCACAGACTGTGGATGCTTTTAAAAAAGGCTTAAAAACTCTTCTTTTTAAAAAAAAGCCTTTTTTAGATATATGCATACTAGTTGTAGCTATTAGGCTGTTCTAGTTGTTATTTTGATTTATTTTTTCATTATCTTTTTATTATTTATTTTTTTAATACACTTTAGCACTTTGAGGTTGTTTACTCAATGGAAAGTGCTTTTTACAAATAAAATGTATTATTATTATTACTATTATTTTACGTGACACTAGTGAGCCTTTGGTATGAGCAATGTCGAACACGGGACATGCAGTGCTAAGAACACGGAATGCTATCTACACAGATTAAACACAAACCACAATGTTGTGGGTTGTGCAGCCCTTTGAGACACTGGTGATTAAGGGCTATATAAATGAACATTGATTGATTGATTATGGTCCTCACTGCGACTGTCAAGTTGACCCAGTTTTTACAGAACAACCAACACATGGAAGCCCAGTTCCAACTTAGAGGAATTAACCAGGATGTGATGTTTGTAGTCGCAGGGTGACTGCCATGGCAATGGCGCTTGGAGCATCCTCGGAGCTACCAGTCAATAAAGTGATCTACCATACATTCAAGACTTCTGTATTGGGTGAAAGGAGTGTAAAGGTAATGGCTATATTGGTGTTATTCCATGTTTAGAGGGCTGCAGTTATGTTCAAAAATGTTTTGAAGTTATGTTATATTTTGACTATGAAAATATTTGGTTGGTTAAAGGGGAACATTATCACCAGACCTACGTAAGCATCAATATATACCTTGATGTTGCTGAAAAAAAAACATATGTTTTTTTAACCGATTTCCGAACGAAAGGGTGAATTTGGCGATTTAAACCCCTTTCAATTGATAGCTTGTCGAGCGATGACCTTTCACCCGTGACATCACAACGTGAAACGATCCGCCATTTTCTCAATCTCATTACACGCACCAACTCAAATCAGCTCTGTTATTTTCCGTTTTTTCGACTGTTTTCCCGTACCTTGCAGACATCATGCCTCGTCGGTGTGTTGTCGGAGGGCGTAACAACACGAACAGAGATGGATTCAAGTTGCACCAGTGGCCAAAAGATGCGAAAGTGGCAAGAAATGGGAAGAAATTTGTTCAAAATACGAGGGTGTGGAGAAAGCCGACGAAATGGTCCCTTGTTTGTTCCGCACACTTTACCAACGACAGCAATGCTACGACAGAGATGGCAAGAATGTGTGGATATCCTGCGACACTCAAAGCAAATGCATTTCCAACGAAAAAGTCAAAGAAATCTGCAATATTGGAAAATAGACCACCACTACGTGAATTATTCAGGGACGACGGACCTCGGGAGCACGGCAAGCACTTGTTTTTTTCAATCATTCGAGTACATTCGGGTAGTCTTGTGTAATTCAGTATTTTTTTGTCTATTGTGTTAAGAGACAATGGAAAATAAAGTCAACCCGATAATCGTACCTTGCGGATATCACCCAGAACCCAGTTTTCAACACCAGATCATCCCACAAAAATGCGCAGAAAACGAAGCAAACAAATTACAAAGAATGTAAACCTAGTTCGTAGTTGTTAGTTTGTTTCCTTTAATGCCAAACAAACACATACCAATCGTTGGTTAGAAGGCGATCGCCGAATTCGTCCTGGCTTCCTCCCGTGTCGCTGTCTGTCGTGTCGTTTTCGTCGGTTTCGCTTGTATACGGTTCAAAGCGATATGGCTTCAGTTTCTTCTTCAATTTCGTTTTCGCTACCTGCTCTGCACTCCAACCATCCGTTTCAATACATGCGTAATCTGTTGAATCGCTTACACCGCTGAAATCCGAGTCTGAATCCGAGCTACTATCGCTATACCTTTCTGTGCTATCCGCCATGTTTGTTTCTGGTGGTTTCACGCTGTGACGTCACAGGATAATGGACGGGTGGATATACTGATGGTGAAAATCAGAATTTGAAGCCGTTTTTCGGGATATTGCGTGAGGGGTAAGATTTTGAGAAAAACTTCGAAAAATAAAATAACCCACTGGGAACTGATTTTATTGGTTTTAACTCTTCAGAAATTGTGATAATGTTCCCCTCTATTAATATTTCCTATTTCTGAAATGTCATTGTACTTGTACAATGACATTAAACATGTTGAGGTCCGCTTTTTGGATCCTCCACATATTATTGTTTATTGTTCCATTTTTATTTTCACTCTCCATCTGATCCTATTATTTCCTGTTTAAGTCGGTCACCATGGTAGCTTATCAGTTTCACCTGTTTCTCACGGCCCTGCACACCTGTCCTCACTAATCACCTGCCTTATAAAAGCCTGCATCTTTTGTTGTTCAGTCTGGGATCCAAATTTGTTCTTACACAACGGTACGTCTGCTTTGCACTTTTGCTTCCATGCAATTTCTGTATCATTCTCGCGAGCTCTCACGCTGCGCAATTTTATTCATTCTTAGCTCTCATGCTAAATGTTTTGTTTTTCCCTTTGTGTGCCTATGTGCCAGTTTAGTTTACTATTTGTTTATCCTAGCTTTCATGCTAGCGTCTTTTGTTTGCCTTTTCTTAGCTCCAGTATTTTTGTTCTCTAGCACCTTTTGTTAAATAAATCATTAGTTCATACCTTTTGCTGTGTTCAATTTTCGACGCATCCTCGAGGGAATCGAACCCGGCATCACAATGCCGAACAGGCGTAACAAAACATACTGAAACGTGTTTAACACAGTCAGACCCGGAACCAATTAGTCACGATAAACAAGAGACGGCTGTATCGTATTTACTGTATGTGTGAATATTGCTGCAAAATGAATAGTGTATTGTCAATACCTGTCAACATACAGATATTGCAATCTTTGTTTTAGCATCTTCTCCATCCTAAAATCTTCTGGAAGAGTGACGGTCCTGTTGCTTCTTATCTTTTTTCCATCTGCCCAGCAGACAATAGGTGCATTTTTTCATTCCAGGCTTTGTTTACCCATCAAGCTACATGCCTCACACTTCCTGCCTAATTGCGAGCCCCCGCCTCCCGCTTCCCCTACAGCAGCCTCTCACCTCTTTGCGCCGCACATGACCGCTTTAGGCCTCGGGTGTTGGGATGATGCCTGGGGGCCTGAGGAGGTGAAGAGATCTGACCCCCGAACAAGAAAACCCCAACCACGCCTGTCTGGGATTGTGATGGAGGTGATTGATTGTGAGGAAAATAAGACAAGCCAAGGAAAACAAGGCCTTCTTTGTTATTGCACTTTAACTTGGTTATTATTGTGTGGAGTTACTCCTGCGATTGGGTGGCTGACGGTGTTGTGGGGCACGAAATAGGGCACAATTATGACTTATGATTACCACTGGAAGAAATGTGCCTTTAATTGTGATGAATGTTGAGTTGGTCGACATCTCAAATCAATGTCACCCATTGAAATGAATTAAAATCAGTTTAATCTGTGTGCACAATTTTAACAATACTAATTTTTAAAAAATACATATTGTATGAGAAACAATACAATACAATGTACTACAAAGTAGTTTTATCAAGTAATAATAATAATGTGGAACATTTACTCTGGACAGTGGACTTCCACAGTGTATCTTAATTTTCATCAAACACCTCATCAGCAGCTTCTCCATATTTCCATGGATACATTTCCAACATTTTCAATATTTTAACATACTTGCATGGCAGTATTGACTCATTCTACTTCACTCTCTCCTGTCCCATGCATCCAGAAAGTGTTTGCAGCGCTTCACTTTTTTCACATTTTGTTATATTACGGCCTTGTTCCAAAATGGAATAAATACATTTTTGTACAGAGACATTCTGGATGAAAACCAAAAACCAACGCTTCTCATTCAAGTTGAGCTTGAGAGGTGCTGTAAAGAGGAATGGGTGAAACTGCCCAAAGATAGGTATGTCAATCTTAAATACAAAATGCAAAAATACTTGAGGCTGTAATTGCTGCCAAAGGTGCATCAGCTAAGTATTGAGCAAAGCATCTGATTCTTTTTTAAAATATATTTATTTTCATTAAATTAAAGAAAATATGTATATAAATAAAAACCTTTTTACATTGTCATTATAGGGCATTGGTTCCTAACCTTGTTGGAGGTACCGAACCCAACCAGTTTCATAAGCATATTCACCGAACCCTTCTTTAGTGAAAAATAAAATGTTGTTTTTTTTCGAATACGAGACAAAGTTATATGTTTTTGGTAACACTTTAGTAGGGGGAACATATTCTAAGTAACGAAAAACCCAATTTAAAAGGGTTAGGGTTAGGACCAGGGTTAGAGGGTTAGGGTTATAATAAGGCCATGCCGAATAAGGCATTAATAAGTACTTAATAATGACTAGTTAAGAGCAAATATGTTACTAATTTGCATGTTAATAAGCAACTAATTAATGGTGAATATGTACCCCGCCTTCCGCCCGATTGTAGCTGAGATAGGCACCAGTGCCCCCCGCTACCCCAGAGGGAATAAGCGGTAAAAAATGGATGGATGGATGGATGGATGGATATTCCCCATATTTAAGTGTTACCATGTTTTTGTACTGGTGCACAAAATTAACCGTGCATGAAAATCCCCTTTTTCAAACAACAAAACCAACACAAAGCAAAAACTCACAAAAAATTACACACCTGCTAATCAGTCTGACTTCTGCTGTTGCCATATCCGTAATACGCCGATAGGGAGAAGTAATTATTTACACGATGAGCCGGTTGTGTTTTGACCTACGCCGAACCCCTGAGGCCGACTCACCGAACCCCTAGGGTTCGATCGAACCCGGGTTAAGAACCACTGTTATTGTCAGAATTATTAGTTGTTGAACCCCATGATGCAGAGAAGGAGGCAGGCATAGAATATGAAAACAGGATTGAATTAAAACTAAACAAGAACAAACAAAAAGCACGCATGTGGGCGGAATAACAAACTAAGGGAGCTAGCTAGCACTGGAAGCTAGAAAACAAAAATGAACTTTAGCATGAAAGCTAGTGGATAGCAAACAGAAAAACTGGAAATAACTAAAGGCTAACAAGAACAGCTTACCGCTATGACGACCAGGACAAAATGTAGCACGAAAGGTAATAGCTGAAAAGAATCACAGACACGACAAGAGCAACCTATGGCAACGACAAGTCCGAATGACAGTACAATGATCCAGCAACTGACACAAGACAAAGCAGGTACAAATAGGAGCGGGCTGATTGGCAACGGGTGTGGCCAGGTGCCAATCAGCTGCAGCTGAGGAGGAACACAGCACTCAGGGAACAAGACAGGAAGCTGACAAAATAAGAGCACTGGACAGGAACTAAAGACAGGAGATACTAAACACAGAGGAAACAGACAAATGCAGAGGAAAAAACTAAAACATAGACAAACTGTCAGGGTAAAGCCTGACAGTTATAGGGTATTGTCTGTAGAATTTTGAGGACAAAAATGAATTTGTTCCATTTTGGAATAAGGCTAAAACGTAAGAAAATGTAGAAAAGGTGAAGCGCTATAAATAATTTCCGGATGCACTGTATGTCCATCGATGTTAACAAGAAAGAGCAGATGCTTTGGTCTGATTCTACAGTGTTCACAGTGACATTCTCTACATCTTCTAGCGGTAGGGAGGCTCGCAACCCCAGTTTTTGCTCGCAACCTAAAGCATAACAATGGGCCGAGAGACAGCTTGTATCCCAAAACACTTGTAAGCTGGGGCACTCGTATCCTGAGGTACAAATTTTGTTCAATATGTGTATTATCACATTCAGATTTGATAAAAGACCAAATTTCAAGGGGTTTTTTTGAGAGAATTACAACAAACAAATAATTGGTTTTGTGGAGTCGTCTTTATAGTATACCGTCAGGCAAGTTCTGAAATTCTCAAGGCATTTAATCGATCGCAGCTGGATTATTCAGTTTTTCTTTGAAGACGATTAATCTCTTAACCAAGTAGGGTTTGTCAGTTCATGCTCATAGACTTAGATTGGTCAGATCTGCTCAGATTAGAGGCGAAACGTCTTCTAAAAGTATATAATAGCAGGCTTTGAATTGTAACCTTTTAAGGTCAAGGCAAGTGTTGCCTTAAAGGAGGGCTCATATTTTAGGGCAAGTTGGAAGTGCACTAAGGCAATCATTATTTTCTTTCGAGGCAGGGGCTCCATATATATATATATATATATATATATATATATATATATATATATATATATATATATATATATATATATATCCATAAGAGTTGGAAAATTGTGTTAGCTGTAAATATAAACGGAATACAATGATTTTCAACCCATATTCAGTTGAATGCAGGACAAAGACAAGATATTTGATGTTGAGACTCATAAACTTTTTGTTTTTTTGCATATAATAATTAACTTAGAATTTCATGGCTGCAACACTTGCCAAAGTAGTTGGGAAAGAACATGTTCACCACTGTGTTACAATAAACGTTTGGGAACTGAGGAAACTAGTTGTTGAAGCTTTGTAAGTGGAATTCTTTCCCATTCTTGTTTTATGTAGAGCTTAAGTTGCTCAACAGTCCAGGGTCTTGTTGTCTTGGGCACTAATACACCCCCATACCATCACAGATGCTGGCTTTCGAACTTTGCGCCTATAACAATCCGGATGGTTATTTTCCTCTTTGTTCTGGAGAACACCATGTCCACAGTTTCCAAATATAATTTGAAATGTGGACTCGTCAGACCACAGACCACTTTTCCACTTGGCATCAGTCCATCTTAGATGAGCTCGGGCCCAGCGAAGCCGGCGGCGTTCCTTTGTGTTGTTGATAAATGGCTTTCACTTTGCATAGTAAAGTTTTAACTTGCACTTACAGATGTAGCGACCAACTGTAGTTACTGACAGTGGTTTTATGAAGTGTTCCTGAGCCCATGTGGTGATATCCTTTACACACTGATGTCGGTTTTTGATGCAGTACCGCCTGAGGGTTTAAAGGTCCTTAATATCATTGCTTACGTGCAGTGATTTATCCAGATTCTCTGAACCTTTTGATGATTTTATGACCGTAGATGGTAAAATCCCTAAATTCCTTGCAATAGCTCGTTGAGAAATGTTGTTCTAAAACTGGTCGACAATTTGCTTACAAAGTGGTGACCCTCGCCCCATCCTTGTTTGTGAAAGACTGAGCATTTTTTGGGAGGCTGTTTTTATACCCAATCATGGCACCCACCTGTTCCCAATTAGCCTACACACCTGTGGGATGTTCCAAATAAGTGTTCGATGACAATTCCTCAACTTTATCAGTATTTATTGCCACCTTTCCCAACTTCTTTGTCACGTGTTGCTGGCATCAAATTCTTAAGTTAATGATTATTTGCAAAAAAATAATGTTTATCAGTTTGAACATCAAATATGTTGTCTTTGTTGCACATTCAACTGACTATGGGTTGAAAATGATCTGCAAATCATTGTATTCTGTTTATATTTACATCTAACACAATTTCCCAACTCATATGTATATATATATCTATATATATATATATATAGATATATCTATATATATATATCTATATATGTATATATCTATATATATATATATATATATATATATATAGATATATACATATATATAGATATATATATAGATATGTATATATATATATATATATATAAACTTTTTTTGAATTTATTACTAATATAAACTTGTCAACTTTTTGTCATTTTATGATGCCTTTATCTCTATTTTTACATTTTAATAGAGGGAGGTATTTATTTATTTATTTATTTATTTATTTTTATTTTTTTAAATATGTACATTTGTATGTACATGTAGATGATGTATCGGGAAAGATCCATTAAGAGTTTGATCAGAAGTATGTCGTATATGAATTAACTATATGCAATAAAATATTAACAAAATGCTGTGTCACATGATATTTTTTTGAAGTAATACATTTTTGACAAGAAAAAAACACAAGTAATGTATAAAACCTTGTGTTTACGTTTTGATATTAAAATAAAACAACGCTGTTTGGCTAATGAAGATAAAGTCTAATAAACAAGCTTGGTTCTTTTCTTGGTTCAGTACAACAGTTTAGCCAAAGTAAATAAAGAGGAGGACCTCTCACATCGAATAAACAATCTTCACAGCCTCCGTTCAGTTCGATGACATGAGAAAACATTTTAGCCAGTATTCATGTTATTTGAACACTGATAAAGCTAGCAGTTAAATAGAGCAGTGGTTCTCAAATGGTGGTACGCGTACCCTTGGGGGTACTTGAAGGTATGCCAAGGGGTACGTGAGATTTTTAAAAAATATTCTAAAAATAGCAACAATTAAAAAATCCTTTATAAATATATTTATTGAATAATACTTCAACAAAATATGAATGTAAGTTCATAAACTGTGAAAAGAAATGCAACAATGCAATATTCAGTGATGACAGCTAGATTTTTTGTGGACATGTTTCATAAATATTGATGTTAAAGATTTACTTTTTTGTGAAGAAATGTTTAGAATTAAGTTCATGAATCCAGATGGATCTCTATTACAATCCCCAAAGAGGGCTCTTTAAGTTGATGATTACTTCTACGTGTAGAAATCTTTATTAATGATTGAATCACTTGTTTCTTTTTCAACAAGTTTTTAGTTATTTTTATATCTTTTTTCCAAACAGTTCAAGAAAGACCACTACAAATGAGCAATATTGTTGCACTGTTATACAATTTAATCAATCAGAAACTGATGACACAGTGCTGTATTTTACTTCTTTATCTATTTTTATCAACCAAAAATGGTTTGCTCTGATTAGGGGGTACTTGAATTAAAAAATTGTTCGCAGGGGGTACATCACTGAAAAAAGGTTGAGAACCACTAAAATAGAGGACGAGTGAACATCCCAGTCAACAAAGTAAAGACTTTATAAACAAGTTGTGACAACATTCTCCACACATCGCCTGCTGCAAAACATCAAATAGTTTTCTCCTTCGCTGCATACTTTTAGTGTGGGGAAAAATGTCTCCAATATTGTCCACACCTGTCTCCATCTAAACACAGCAGTGCGCTCTTAAAGGGGAACATTATCACAATTTCAAAAGGGTTAAAAACAATAAAAATCAGTTCCCAGTGGCTTGTTTTATTTTTGAATTTTTTTTCAAAAATATACACCTCCCGGAATATCCCTTAAAAAAAGCTTTAAAGTTTTTGATTTTCCCTATTTGCGATGCTACTGTCCATTTCCCTGTGACATACAGGGCTGCCAATACAAACAACATGGCGGTTACCACAGCACGATATACCGACATTAGCTCGGATTCAGACTCGGATTTCAGCGGTTTAAGCGATTCAACAGATTACGTATGTATTGAAACAGATGGTCGGAGTATGGAGGCAGATAACGAAAACGAAATTGAAGAAGAAAGTGAAGCTATTGAGCGAATAGCTATTGACGCTATTCGGCCATAAAATGGGTGTACCTAATGATTTGGCCCATAGCATGGCTGCCTTATTAGCATCGGCGGTAAAAAGTGCGGACCAAACGATCAGGACTTTCCATCGATTGGTAAGTGTTTGTTTCGCATTAAATGTGGGCATCTAGTTTCAAATGTACATACAGCTAGCGTAAATAGCATGTTAGCATCGATTAGCATAGCATGTTAGCATCGATTAGGTGGCAGTCATGCCGTGACCAAATATGTCTGATTAGCACATAAGTCAACATCAACAAAACTCACCTTTGTGATTTCGTTGACTTAATCGTTGCAAATGCATCTGCAGGTTATCCATACATCTCTGTGCCATGTCTGTCTTAGCATCGCCGGTAAAATGTGGAGACACTCTGGCAAATTCAATGGGGGTCTAGCGGCATATTTCTTTCCAGTGGTGCAACTTGAATCCCTCCCTGTTAGTGTTGTTACACCCTCTGACAACACACCGACGAGGCATGATGTCTCCAAGGTTCCAAAAAATAGTCGAAAAAACGGAAAATAACAGAGCTGAGACCCGGTGTTTGTAATATGAAAATGAAAATGGCGGGTGTATTACCTCGGTGACGTCACGTTCTGACGTTATCGCTAAGACCGATAAACAGAAAAGCGTTTAATTTGCCAAAATTCACCCATTTAGAGTTCGGAAATCAGTTAAAAAAATACATGGTCTTTTTACTGCTCCATCAAGGTATATATTGACGCTTTCATAGGTTTGGTGATAATGTTCCCCTTTAAACGCACAACGGGAAGCAAGGGAAAAGGACGTTAAACCAAGCGCTTGGCTCCATTTACTCCAAAGGGAAATCTCCCGAGCATAGTCTGTGTCTTTAGTCCGCCATGTTAATCAAGCCAATCGACGCTAGTGAGCATGCGGTTGATTTCGTATTGCCTAAAAGGCATTAATAAATGATGGTTTTTCGGTAATTAAAAAATTAGACGGTATTACTAACCGTCTGGAATATTATCAAGAATTGTCATTATACAGTTTATTGTAACATGGCTCATTAACAAGTAAAAAATCAAGGGCTGTCACGGCATGTTGTTGCCGCGGATGTTGGTCGAATTTTTTAAGGCTTACCGCAAACGACGAGGGCGGTAAGCCTTAAATTTGAGCCGTGTAATAGTATCTAATAGTCCAGTTCCGATCTAATGTGTGCCCTGAGAATACAATGACCTGATGAATGAGAACACCCACAGACAAGTGTTTAGAGCTGTCTTCAAATAGTCGATGATTCGACTGTAAACATTACAGTTGAATTGTTCAATATTAGGTGGTAGAGATGCACGGATATGCAATTATATCATCCGCAACCGCATCACCAACGTCGTCATCTACCCGCCGTCCAACCGCAACCACCTGCCACCCGCCCGTTGAAATACATCAGAGGTCGTCCACCTTTACCACTCAAAGAGCTATTTAAACCCCTTTCACAGAGTAAGGAAGACAATGGGAGCCGCAAACGTTCTCGCGAAAATCCAATGGTGTTCATCCTGAGGACAAGAATAAGGGCGTGCTGTCAAGCCATTGCCTTTGCCATCTTCAACAACATGTACAAACCCGATTGTTAGTCCAGTAACATGTTGTGTACAGCTTCCGCAAACACACGTACAAGATTGAAGGGCATACTGGGTGATACAGAGTACACTGACGGTTGTGGTATAAACTATTTTAACACTCTTACTAATATGCGTCATGCTGTGAAGCCACACCAAACAAGAATGCCAAACACATTTCGGGAGAACATCCTCACAGTAACACAACATAAACGCAACACAACAAATACCCAGAATCCTTTGCATCCGTGACACTTCTTGAATATATTTTACACCCCCGCGACCCAACCCCGCCCACCTTACCGACGCACGGGGAGGGGGGGGGGGGGGTTGCTGCTAGCGGGGTGTATAAAATAGACAGGAAGTGTCATGGATGCAAAGGATTCTGGGTATTTGTTGTGTTGCGTTTATGTTGTGTTATTGTGAGGATGTTTTCCCGGAATGTGTTTGTCATTCTTGTTTGGTGTGGCTTCACTGTGTGGCGCATATTACTAAGAGTGTTAAAATTGTTTATATCACAACCATTAGTGTACTCTGTGTCACCCAGTATGCCTGGCAGTCGTGTGCGTGTTGCTGCAGAAGCCATACACATCATGTTGATGGACTGACAAGCAGATCGTACATGCTGTAGAGGGCGACAAAGCCAATGGCTTCATAGCAAGCCCCTAATACTTATTAATTGGGTGACTGCCGGCAGTCATTCTAGAGCAGGGGTGGGCATTACGTCGATCGCGATCGACTGGTCGATCTCGGAGGGTGTGTCAGTCGATCTCAAGCCAGGCATTAAAAAATATACATAAAAATGAGCAATCATCAATCATACCAAGACTTCACTTTCATCAGTTGTTTGACATTCTCGGCACCCGAGGATCTTGTGAGATGACGCTGGCTGCTGCGAGCTCATATTTAAGAAAAAAAATCACTAACAGGGCGGACGCAGAGAAACAGATTTTATTTCTAGAGACTCCGTACCTACTGTCAAAACTCTAAAGACCGACTGCACAGTTCCTGTCTTCACCATAAAAGACCTGTTTCATCCTGCCTGTGCTAACAAAATAAGAGTCTCAGAAAACTAGCGTGCATAAGCTAGCAAGCTACGGAGTTTGATGCCACTGTATTTCTCCCCCGCCCTCAGCGACCGCTTTCTCACTTGCTTGCCCACCCGCACACTCACTGACGTCACTCACCTGCTGGCAGACATTAAAGGGCCACACACATATGCTACTCTCATAACAAAGTGTTTAAAAACGAGTATGCAAGTTGGACAAATGAGATGCCAAATCCAACCACTTTCATGTGGTATTGGACAGAAAGGAGGACTTTTTTTTTCCTCCATTTGAAAATGCGGAAGTTATCAGCACCACTGTCTAATTCCAATCAATGCAAGTCATCAGAATCAAATACACCAACTTATATTCTTGTCTTCATGAAAGAAAGGAATCTATGTGTGTTAAACATGCTTGTATTATCATTAAACACCATTAACTTGTTAACAAAAATGTCTCTTTCATAAATGAATAAATATAAATTATAAATAGGAATGAGGTAGATCTCCTCGACTTGGTCAATTGAAAAGTAGCTCGCCTGCAGAAAAAGTGTGAGCGCCCCTGTTCTAGAGATTGTTTGCGTCTCTTATTGTCTTCTTCACTTTGTGACACGGGTTCTAAACGACTCTTTGAATGGTAAAGGATACCGATCACAGAACCATGTATATCAAATATTTCCGAATGGTTCAGCCGCCCCCCGCCCAAATCTAATTAAAATCTATTTTTTCGTTATGTCACCCGCCCGACTCGCGGTTTATCCGCGGACTCCACGGATGAAACCGCAAACCGCGCATCTCTATTCGCTGGTACTTAACTCTGCCTATCTTCAATTCAATTCTACATAGGGGACATGATTGAGGCCCGTCAAAGATACTTTGCTGTTCCATACCAAGCTAGCCATGCCATCGTGTGGCTCTTGCCTGCTGAATCCCGCATTCAGCCCTGAGGTGTAGTGCTTTTTTTGCGAAGGTAATGATCCTTCTGCTGGTTCACATACAGAAACTGTTACGACTTTTACTTCCTATATTTAGTCAAATGTGATCACTTCTCTGTGCTGCGCCAGAGCAAACAAAACATACAGTCGTGGTCAAAAGTTTACATATACTTGGAAAGAACATGATGTCATGGCTGTCTTGAGTTTCCAATCATTTCTACAACTCTTATTTTTTTGTGATAGAGTGATTGGAGCACATACTTGTTGGTCACAAAAAACATTCATGATTTTTGGTTCTTTTATGAATTTATTATGGGTCTACTGAAAATGTGACCAAATCTGCTGGGTCAAAATTATTCATACAGCAATGTTAATATTTGGTTACATGTCCCTTGGCAAGTTTCACTGCAATAAGGCGCTTTTTGTGACGATCTCTCACTTCATTTCTGTTGGTTTTCCTTATTTTTGCATTTACTTCCCGTCAGTGCTCTTATTTTGTTAAATTTCCTGTTTGTTCCGCGGAGCACTGTTTTGTCCTCACTTGCCGTTGATTGGCAGCCGGTCCACACCAGCTGCCAATCAACATATGTCTATTTGTTTTCACTCAAGCACTCCTCAGTGCTCGAAGATCATTCTCTGTTTGGTATTTCTGTTTGCAGGACTGCTTCATATTTTTGTTTGATGATCATTAAAGTCGTCTTACCTGCTCATCCTCCTCCTGGTTCTTGCATCTTGGGGTAGCAAAACGGCAGCAGTGCGTTTTCCTGACACTTTTGGTAGCCATCCACAAGCTTCTGGCAAACTTCTGGTTGAATTTTTGACCACTCTTCTTGACAAAGTTGGTGCAGTTCAGCTAAATGTGTTGTCTTCCTGCATTGACTTGTTTCTTCAGCATTATCCACACGTTTAAGTCAGGACTTTGGGAAGGCCATTCTAAAACCTTAATTCTAGCCTGATTTAGCCATTCCTTTATCAGTTTTGACGTGCATTTGGGGTCATTGTCCTGTTTGAACACCCAACTGAGCCCAAGACCCAACCCCCAGGCTGATGATTTTAGGTTGTCCTGAAGAATTTGGAGGTAATCCTCCTTTTTCTTTGTCCCTTTTACTCTCTATGAAGCACCAGTTCCATTGGCAGAAAAACAGGCCCAGAGCATAATATTACCACCACCATGCTTGACGGTAGGGTTTGTGTTCATGGGATAAAAAGGCCTCACCTTTTCTCTTCCAAACATATTGCTGGGTATTGTGGCCAAACTGCTAAATTTTTGTTTCATCTGACCACAGAACTTTCCTCCAGAAGGTCTTATCTTTGTCCATGTGATGACCACGTCTGTATATCTTAAAACGACTAAACAAAGTAGAATAACACAGCATTATGCCAATCAATAATGTGTTCACTAATCATTTTAACAACAGTACCACAAGAATTGATCACTAAACACAAATTGATTGTGATTCCCTCAATTTAGAACCCCAACTAGAGGAGGAAAAACATAGATGACAAAAAGAAATCCAATGATTTTAATACTGACCTGAAAGAACACATTTGGGATCAAAATTAAAAATAAAATAAATTAAATAAATAAAAAGTGTCTAAATTCCCTAACATGTTCAAACTGCCACTAATTGTCTGCCCTTTATTCCTTGTTTCCGACACTTACCATTCTCTCCTTCCATCATGCCTTGCTCTGAGAAAAAAAAACATGTGCTCTTGTCTACTTCTCATTTCAACACCTGGCAGTTGTTTTGCATTAATGACAGACCAACTGAAAAAACAAAGTTAGTGAGCAAACATGACTCTTTTTGGCTTGTTATCTTCCCGTCGAGGGCGAGCACCTACTCAGTGGCCTAATGTTTAGAGTGTCCGCCCTGAGATCGGTAGGTTGCGAGTTCAAACCCCGGCCGAGTCATTCCAAAGACTATAAAATTGGGACCCATTACCTCCCTGCTTGGCACTTAGCATCAAGGGTTGGAATTGGGGGTTAAATCACCAAAAATTATTCCCGGGCGTGGCCACCGCTGCTGCTCACTGCTCCTTTCACCTCCCAGGGGGTGATCAAGGGTGATGGTTCAAATGCAGAGAATAATTTCGCCACACCTAGTGTGTGTGTGACAATCATTGGTACAGTACTTTAACTTTAAAGCACTGGGGTGTGTTTTGGACTGTAGGTGGTGGATGTGTTGCAACAGTTAACGCGTCACAGCAATTCGATGTTTTTATTTTTTATGTGCACTTCAAGCTGTGTCGATTTTGCAGGGTGACCCAGCGTGACGAGTGCTGGCGCCTCAGCTGGGGAGCATTGTCCAGGTATTGGGGACTTGCCTGGAGAACGGTGAGGCGTTCAGGGCTTAAAATGCACACCTTTTGGCAGGTCTGTTGGGCACTGATGTGATAAGGTATTTATTTATCCTAATATTTTCTGGAATTGCTAGTAAATTCCCAAAGATCAACTGAACCTTTGCCATCAACATGTTGGCGACCCTTGCACTGGGCCACCTAGAGTCCAGCACATTTGGCTAGTATCAATGCTCATTTAATCTATGCGATTGCTCCTCTTGCAATTAATTAATTATAGTAGCCACCTTGCACAAGATGAATATTCAGAAACATTTCCAAGATTCACGCTAAATTTTCATGACAGAAAAAATTTAATAACAAAACAAGAAACCTACAAAAAAATGCATGTACCAAGAAAATGTAACAAGAAAAAGTTGATACTAATAACACAAAAAAAAAATGTTAGCAATATATACCGTATTTTCCAGACTGGAAAACGCTTTTTTCTTCCAATGCTTTGAATCCTGCAGCTTATAAAACGGTGCGGCTAATTTGTGGATTTTTCTTCGCTATCTGCTATAATGTCATGTATTCAACAAAGAGTTTTCATACAACACTGCCAAAGACACTAAAAAGGTGTCAGGCTTGCCCCTGACAGTTTGTCTATGTTTTAGTTTTTTCCTCTGCATTTGTCTGTTTCCTGTGTTTAGTATTTCCTGTCTTTTAGTTCCTGTCAAGTGCTCTTAATTTGTCAGCTTTCTGTCTTGTTCCCTGAGTGCTGTGTTCCTCCTTAGTGTGTTTAGTATTTCCTGTCTTTAGTTCCTGTTTAGTGCTCTTATTTTGTCAGCTTCCTGCCTTGTTCCCTGAGTGCTGTGTTCCCCTTCAGCTGCGGCTGATTGGCATCTGGCCTCACCTGTTGCCAATAAGCCGGCTCCTATTTGTACCTCCTTTGTCTTGTGTCAGTTGTTGGATCATTGTATTGTCATTTGGACTTGTCGTTGCCATATGTTGCTCTTGTCGTGTCTGTGATTCTTTTCAGCTATTACCTGTCATGCTACAGTTTGTCCCGGTTGTCGTAGCGGTAAACTGTTCTTGTTAGCCATTAGTTATTTCCAGTTTTTCTGTTTGCTATCCACTGGCTTCCATGCTAAAGTTCCTTTTTGTTTTCTAGCTTCCAGTGCTAGCTCCCTTAGTTTGTTATTCCGCTCACGTGCGCGCTTTTGGTTTGAACCCTTTGTTTGGTTATTTATATTAAAATTACTCACTCCATGCCTGCCTCCATCTTTGCATCTTGGGGTTCGTCAACAAATACCCCTGACAAAAGGTGTGTTATTGTTTTTGCTTTGGCGCCATCTTTTGGACAGGTTTCCTCCCTGCAAGTGCTCTATGTTGAAACTGTACGTCCCGTTTTTGTTCTTTGAATCGGAAGATTAACCGTCCATAGCATTGCTGTTCGAAAGAATTCTTTATTCATCACTCCAAAAAACTTTTTGTAAGTTTTACAATACAACTAAAACAATACATACTTGCTAAAAACTGTCCCATGTGTGATGTCTGTAAGAGTGTTTTCTTGGATATTTGCTATATTAATGTAATCAAGCGAGCGTCGTTAACATTAGTGACTTTGCTAACACAATTACAAGTGTCTGTGTTAGTATTATAAACTTACAATGGCATTCTTTTAGAATTGTTTCAGTTTTGCAAATTTAACAAAACCTCACCGTGGACTTATTGAATCCGCAGCTTGTGAGTCCAAAACGATGATTTCTATTTTGTCTGATCAGCCATTTTACTGCCGTGTTACAGGCACCGTTTGGAAACAAGCAAGGTATAAAAGTAACCATTTACAAAATCTTTCGTGCAGGTATATGTCT
This sequence comes from Nerophis ophidion, assembly GCF_033978795.1. Taxonomy (NCBI): domain Eukaryota; kingdom Metazoa; phylum Chordata; class Actinopteri; order Syngnathiformes; family Syngnathidae; genus Nerophis; species Nerophis ophidion. Next base: position 22,129,369 of record NC_084623.1, on the reverse strand, counting down.
CCGGCTTATAGTCCGGTGAGGTTAAAATATGTAAAAATATTTTCTTCTTCTCAAAAATACGGAAAAACATCCATCCATCCATTTTCTACCGCTTATTCCCTTTCGGGGTCGCGGGGGGCGCTGGCGCCTATCTCAGCTACAATCGGGCGGAAGGCGGGGTACACCCTAGACAAGTCGCCACCTCATCGCAGGGCCAACACAGATAGACAGACAACATTCACACTCACATTCACACACTAGGGCCAATTTAGTGTTGCCAATCAACCTATCCCCAGGTGCATGTCTTTGGAGGTGGGAGGAAGCCGGAGTACCCGGAGGGAACCCACGCATTCACGGGGAGAACATGCAAACTCCACACAGAAAGATCCCGAGCCTGGATTTGAACCCAGGACTGCAGGACCTTCGTATTGTGAGGCAGACGCACTAACCCCTCTGCCACTGTGAAGCCTACGGAAAAACATTTACAACAAATTGTTGTAAATATGGTCACATTACAAAACATAAAAAACATGCAAAAAGCAACTTCTGTAATATTGATGCTAATAATTCCGGGTGTTCGTAAATGCAACGTGACTCTGCTTGCAGTCGGTTGTGGCTAATGTATGTAAAAATATATTCTAAAATTTGATGGGGGCATCTTAAACACCAGTGCGCTATCGAGGCCGGAAAATATGGGTATGACACTAAATAATGAACAAAATATACATTCTTTTTACGGTGCTTGGGAAAAAAAATGTCATATCCGTTTCTTCTGATTCTTATGTATGTGAGCATGTCTACACAATACGTCAGCAGCCAAGAGAAGCTTTGGTAGCCTGTAACCTGTTTTAACAAATAATATACTGCAACAATCAATTAGAATCCAGAATCGATTCTGAATTGAATTGTCACCCCAAGAATTGTAATCGAATTGAATCGTGAGTCGTTGTAAAATTTACAGTGGAAGTTGCGTCCTCGCAGTCCCACTGTCAGACACGGCACAGGAGCCAAGTGTGCAGGTTTTAACAATGTTTTAATAATAATATGTTTTAACAAAAGTTTTCTCTCCAGCAGGACGTGACTTTTCAGCCAAGTCCGTATCCTCTCCCCCTCCTGCTCCCGGCCGCTTACTGTTAAAGACAACAGATGATTAGATTAACATGTACTACCTGTGAAATCTAATCACCTGCCAGCTGTGTCTCGCCGTCAGCACTGCCACGCCCTTGTCTGATGGTGCTCTGTCCTCAGCACCATGGACAGAGGCGGATACCTTTGCTCCTGCAGGCAGCGCTGGCCACACCTCCTCCACATTCACATCCCTAATATTTCATACTGTTTACATTTTTACAAACCCCGTTTCCATATGAGTTGGGAAATTGTGTTACATGTAAAATGGAATACAATGATTTCCAAATCCTTTTCCACCCATATTCAATTGAATGCACTACAAAGACAAGATATTTGATGTTCAAACTCATAAACTTTATTTATTTTTTTTCAAATAATAATTAACTTATAATTTCATGGGTGCAACACGTGTCAAAGTAGTTGGGAAAAGGCATGTTCACCACTGTGTTACATCACCTTTTCTTTTAACAAAACTCAATAAATGTTTGGGAACTGAGGAAACTAATTGTTGAAGCTTTGAAAGTGGAATTCTTTCCCATTCTTGTTCTATGTAGAGCTTCAGTCGTTCAACAGTCCGGGGTCTCTGCTGTCGTATTTTACGCTTCATAATGCGCCACACATTTTCGATGGGAGACAGGTCTGGACTGCAGGCGGGCCAGGAAAGTACCCGCATTCTCTTACTACAAAACCACGCTGTTGTAACACGTGGCTTGGCATTGTCTTGCTGAAATAAGCAGGGGCGTCCATGATACCGTTTCTTGGATGACAACATATGTTGCTCCAAAACCTGTATGGACCATTCAGTATTAATGGTGCCTTCACAGATGTGTAAGTTACCCATGCCTTGGGCACTAATACACCCCCATACCATCACAGTTGCTGGCTTTTGAACTTCGCGCCTATAACAATCCGGATGGTTATTTTCTTCTTTGTTCCGGAGGAAACCACGTCCACAGTTTCCAAATATAATTTGAAATGTGGATTCGGGAAAGCACAGAACACCTTTCCACTTTGCATCAGTCCATCTTAGATGAGCTCAGGCCCAGAGAAGCCAGCGGCGTTCCTTGGTGTTGTTGATAAATGTGTTTTGCTTTGCATAGTAGAGTTTTAACTTGCACTTACAGATGTAGCAACCAACTGTAGTTACTGACAGTGGTTTTATGAAGTGTTCCTGAGGCCATGTGGTGATATTCTTTATACGCTGATGTCAGTTTTTGATGCAGTACCGCCTGAGAGATCAACGGTCCGTAATATCATCGCTTACGTGCAGTAATTTCTCCAGTTTCTCTGAACTTTTTGATGATTTTACGGACCGTAGATGGTAAAATCCCTAAATTCCTTGCAATAGCTCGTTGAGAAATGTTGTTCTAAAACTGTTTGACAATTTGCTTACAAATTGGTGACCCTCGCCCCATCCTTGTTTGTGAATTACTTAGCATTTCATGGAAGCTGCTTTTATACCCAATCATGGCACCCACCTGTCCCCAATTATCCTGCACACCTGTAGGATGTTCCATGTAAGTGTTTGATGAGCATTCCTCAACTTTATCAGTATTTATTGCCCACTTTCCCAACTTCTTTGTCACGTGTTGCTGGCATCAAATTCTAAAGTTAATGATTATTTGCAAAAAAAAAATGTTTATCAGTTTGAACATCAAATACGTTGTCTTTGTAGGATATTCAACTGAATATGGATTGAAAATGATTTGCAAATCATTGTATTCTGTTTATATTTACATCCAACACAATTTCCCAACTCATATGGAAACGGGGTTTGTATTTCAAACCTACCATTGTTCTTTGTTTTCCAACATTCAACACTACAAAGTAAATAAAAGTATGTATGATTTGACATCCTATTGGATCAACATCTGTGTCGGCCAATACCCAGGACTCCAGTATCTGTATTGTATAAGAAATGAACAAGTTGTATTGAATTGAATTGAATTGAATTGAAATATTTATTTCAAACCTGCACAGTACAACTAAACACAGTTTTTTTTTTTACATTTTGGCAGAGATATATTTATGCAAGGCTTGAAAAGGGGTTGGATGATAATAGCCCAACCCCTCTCACTCATTCCACATTTAACATAAACAATACAATACAAGAACAATACTCTATAAACAAAAACAAGAAAAACTCCTGTACACAAACAAAAGTATCGGGACGCCCCCAAAGATTATAGCCAGTGACTAAACATATCTTTAACCCCTAAATCTGCATGGAGACCTCATGGTAACGTGTTAGGAGCTCTGGGTTCAACTCTCTGTTTGTGGCGTGAATATGTTCTGTGTGTGTGTGTGTGTGTGTGTGTGTGTGTGTGTGGGTGTGTGTGTGTGTGTGTGTGTGTGTGTGTGTGTGTGTGTGTTGTGTGTGTGTGTGTGTGTGTGTGTGTGTGTGTGTGTGTGTGTGTGTGTGTGTGTGTGTGTGTGTGTGTGTGTGTGTGTTTGTGTTTTGTCTTTGATGCAGTGACAAAATATTTAAACCATTTATCAGAATCTTTCCATGTGGAG